>NC_134359.1:24499689-24727189 GCF_048569485.1 Anomaloglossus baeobatrachus
TGTTGCAGCCAATGGCACGGGGAACATTTCACAGGTAGAGGGAAGAGTGGATTCTATGAAACTTCAACAAATTATTGATGCAAACATAACACCATCTGTAAAAAAGCTGGTTGAAAAAAGTAGAAAAGAAGAGAAAAGAGGATGCCTTCTACAAATGGATAATGATCTTTCTTTACTACATGTCAAAATCCACAAACTCTCTCAAAAGGAGCAAGCTGAAAGTTTTACAATGGCCCTCAGTCCCCTGATCTGAACATCATTGAAAATCTGTGTCTAGACCTCAAAAAAAGCACAGCATTCAAGACGAGCCAAGAATCTCACAGAACTGGAAGATGTCACCAAGGAAGAGCAGTGCATGCAAGACGAGCCAGGAATCTCACAGAACTGGAAGACGTCTCCAAGGAAGAGCAGTGCATGCAAGACGAGCCAGGAATCTCACAGAACTGGCAGACTTTTCCAAGGAAAAATTGATTAAAATCCCTCAAACAAGAACTGAAAGACTCTTGGCTCCTACAAAAAGCATTTACAAGCTGTGATACTGTGACGCCCTGGCAAAACCAGGTAGTCACAAAAGTGTACATCCTCTTTGCTACCATCAAAACCTACACTCAGGCATAACACAGCCATTAAACCCTAACCACCCCCTCATGATAATATGGACACACCAGTGGGCGGGATCAGGCGGATGAGAACGCCCACCTAGGGGTCCTGAGGTGGCAGAGGCGGGAACACAACAGATCAGTCTGAGTAAGAGAGGAGTGAAGTGCAGACTGTGCAGTGTAGTCAGGGGTAGGGGCCCTTGGACTACCCGGCTAGGTGGCAGACAGTGAACAGGGCCACAAGCGACGGAGATCCGGTCACAGGAGACCTAAAGTGGACTGGGGCAGGGTTGTAGCCCGCCGGTGCCGACAGTGGGAATCCGGTCTGGAGGCAGTGCACAGTCGGGGTACCTGGACCCTAGGGCGAGGAAGGTTGCAAGCACCTCTTCAATTAACCAGCCGGGGACAAAGTTCCAGACTTTGTCTCATTAACTGCCCAGATAGAGCGAAACGGAAGCCCAACGTGGGGGATAGGGTGTCTGTCAGAACCCACTGAAATCCCAAGGGTCAGCTTTCGCGGGCCACAGCTCCCAACACATACAGAACCGGGAGTGGACTTCTCCATTCCATGCGAAGTCGTCCAAAAAGGAAAGAAAAACACAAAGTCCAGGAGGAAGGGACACCTGTTCATTAACCTGAGTGCAGGACCCGAATGCACCCTCCTAAGGCAGCCGGCCACTGACAACTTGGTTTACTACTGAACTTGTGTGAAGTTACTGAACTGTGAGTACACCATTGTCCCCCGGTTCAGCACGGAGAGCCACCTCCAGCAGCCATCACTCCTGTGTTCATCCCTCAGGCCCCGGGATTACACCTCTCCTACCCGTGGAGGGAAGCCCATCTTGCTGCCCCGCACCATCAGCCCCGGGCGCCCCCATCACCAGGCAGCGGCGGTGTTACCATCCCTCACCGCAACCCACGGGTGGCGTCACAACAACTCCCCTGTAAATACCCCCCTTTCCTGACAGTTGTGAGGACGAGCGGCCGTGAGAGCCCGGGTCCGGTCACCACTCGAGCCGTAGCAGTAACCCAGATCTGAGCAGACCCCCGAGAGAGAGAAGTGGCAGCGGCCCCCGCCCGCAACAATACTGCTGAAGGAGGTGCTACGAGGTACTAACTATTAAGATACCTCTGTGCAGAGCAGCTTGCACACAGTTCATGTTTTGCTGCACCTTTCGGAACTACAGAGCCGGCAGTAACATGTTTCCTTTGTGCAGAGCATCTTGCATTTGGAGATGCTCTGGTGTGTTTCTTTGAGCACTAGCTGACAGGTTGCTTGACAGCACAGAAATCCATGCAGGTTCTGGGAGTTGCTTTTATTCAGGTGTTCCACCTTCCTGGTAATTGCTCTGCTTTATTACTGAGCATGCTCTCCCACAACCTCGCCAGTCGTACATTCTGGTTCTGCAGTTGTGCTCTTGGCTTGTGTTTGTACTTGTGTTCTGATTCAAGTTTTCTGACCCCGAACCGTTGATTGACTCCTCTCTGCCCACTCCCTGTTCTTGTCGTTACCTCCTGGCTTCTGACCTCAGACCGTTACCTGACCACGTCTCTGTCTGCTCCCTGAATCTATACGTACTCTCCTGGAATTCTGACCCTCGATCTGTGATTTGACTGCGTTGCTGCTTACTCCCGTGACCTGTTGTGTCCTCCAGTTTTCTGACCCAGCTTGTCTGACTACCTTTCCGTCTATACTATCCACTGAGGGCTGAGAAGACTGTGAGCCCTCGCAGGCAGGGACCTCTCTCCTCCTGTAGACTGTGAGCTCTCGCGGGCACGGTCCTCTGTCCTCCTGTAGACTGTGAGCTCTCACGAGCAGGGTCCTCTCTTCTGTAAACTTTGAGACCTCGTGGGCAGGGTCCTCTCTCCTTCTGTATACTGTGAGCCGCTATGGGCAGAGTTCTGTCTCTTATCCTATAGACTGTAAGCCCTCACGGGCAGGGTCCTCTCTCCTCCTGTAGACTGTGAGCCGCTATGGGCAGAGTTCTGTCTCTCCTCCTGTAGACTGTGAGCCCTCGTGGGCAAGGTCCTCTCTCCTCCTGTAGACTTTTAGCCCTCGCGGGCAGGGTCCTCTCTCCTCCTGTAGACTGTGAGCCCTCGTGGGCAGGGTCCTCTCTCCTCCTGTAGACTGTGAGCCTCTCATCCTGTAGACTGTGAGCCCTCACGGGCAGGGTCCTCTCTCCTCCTGTAGACTGTGAGCCCTCGCGGGCAAGGTCCTCTCTCCTTCTGTAGACTGTGAGCCTCTCATCCTGTAGACTGTGAGCCCTCACGGGCAGGGTCCTCTCTCCTCCTGTAGACTGTGAGCCCTCGCGGGCAAGGTCCTCTCTCCTCCTGTAGACTGTGAGCCCTCGCGGGCAGGGTCCTCTCTCCTTCTGTAGACTGTGAGCCCTCGCGAGCAGGGTCCTCTCTCCTCCTGTAGACTGTGAGCCGCTATGGGCAGAGTTCTGTCTCTTATCCTGTAGACTGTAAGCCCTCACGGGCAGGGTCCTCTCTCCTCCTGTAGACTGTGAGCCGCTATGGGCAGAGTTCTGTCTCTCCTCCTGTAGACTGTGAGCCCTCGTGGGCAAGGTCCTCTCTCCTCCTGTAGACTTTTAGCCCTCGCGGGCAGGGTCCTCTCTCCTCCTGTAGACTGTGAGCCCTCGTGGGCAGGGTCCTCTCTCCTCCTGTAGACTGTGAGCCTCTCATCCTGTAGACTGTGAGCCCTCACGGGCAGGGTCCTCTCTCCTCCTGTAGACTGTGAGCCCTCGCGGGCAAGGTCCTCTCTCCTTCTGTAGACTGTGAGCCTCTCATCCTGTAGACTGTGAGCCCTCACGGGCAGGGTCCTCTCTCCTCCTGTAGACTGTGAGCCCTCGCGGGCAAGGTCCTCTCTCCTCCTGTAGACTGTGAGCCCTCGCGGGCAGGGTCCTCTCTCCTTCTGTAGACTGTGAGCCCTCGCGAGCAGGGTCCTCTCTCCTCCTGTAGACTGTGAGCCCTCATGGGCAGGGTCTTCTCTCCTCCTGTACAACTTTGAGTTTTGTATTGTTCATGATTATTGTACTTTTTTATCATGTTTATCCCTTTTCACTTGTAAAGCATCATGGAATAAATGGTGCTATAATAATAAAGTAATCTCTGCTAATTTCAATGATTAATGATCGTCCACTTCCTTTATATGAGGGCGGCCTACTGTTCTTCTAAGCCCAGAATATTTCAATTAATAAAATACAAATTAGGCTATGTTCACATGTTTAATGTTTGCAGCTAATTTTTGTTTTTGATGCTTTTTTAATTGTGGTTTTCCCCCCATTCACTTGAATGGGTGAAAAATGCTGAAAGAATTGACATACTGCAGATTAAAAGAAAGGAAAAGTCTTTGAAGGTCTTAAAAATAAGCAGCAAGACCAAAAAACGCAAGGTGTGCACAAGCCCATGTAGTAAATCTCATGCCAAAAAGTGATATATTGATCCGTTCAGTCATTCCTGCAGATCAGACACCATGTTCTATGTATAGATCTGAAGATTGCATGGAAGTGAATCTTAAGCTTTTATCTGAGCTATTTAGAATTAAAATAAAAAAATGTTTCTTTTCCAAAATTCTTTTACTACAATTGCAAAATATTTGTTAAAAGGGGTTACTCACTTTTAGAGGATTCCGTGCTGGACAAACATTTCCTGAGGGTCTATAACCCCTTTAACAGTCTCTGTATACATAGTATGTAGTTAGCTCCCCCTAGTGGTAGCTGTAAGTGTCGCACCCAGGGTTATGGTGTCACGCTCCCCGGGTCCCCTGCGCTGCTCCCCGGCTCACCTGTCACGCTCCCCGGCTCCCCTGCCTCGCTCCCCGGTTCTTCAGTCCGGTCTCCGCCGCTCCCCGCTCTCCAGCATCCATTGCCGGCGCTTCCCAGGCGTCCTGGTCCCCGCTCCCGGCGCCCGTCGGCGTCTCAGCCCCAGCCCGGCTCTGCTGCTTCCTCCTCTCAGCTTCCTGCTCTGGCTTCTGGCACCCGGGCCGCGCGCATGCGCATTAGGGCGCGCGCGCGGTCATTGACCCTTTCTTAAAGGGCCAGCGTCCATTGACAGGAAATGAAGCACACAGGTACAGGGTATAAAGGGGTTTAATGTCCAAGTGGGCGGGGCCTGATCTTCGTGTTTCTCAAGCTAGGAGTGAGGTCTCCTTGTGTTCCTGTGAGATACTCACCTCTCTCTCTTCTAGAGCCGATCCTGCCTCGCCATCCGGTCCTGCCGAATCCCGAACGCTGTCTATCTGCCATCCTGACAGTCCGTACCATCTCTGATCCCTGCGGTGACCCGTCATCTCGCTCCAAAGGTTCCGGACTCCACCTGACATCATCTCGGCTTCCGAACCTGAGCTCCGTCACCCGGACTACCCTCAGTGACTCCGTGGTCCCAGGGACTTCTCCATTATACTCTTGTGCACGGACTGCTCTGCTACCTGTAGTGCTCCAGCTACCGGACCCCTTACCATCATCAAGGAGTTCGGCCCAGTGGATCCACCTCCTGGGTCTGCCCGTCCACCTGGCCCTAACAGTAAGATCAGGCCATGGATCCCGCCGAAGCACTAGCAGCCTTGCAGGAGGAACTCACACGCCAGCGTGAGACTCTGACTCGCATGCTGCAATTCATGTCTTCTGTGGACGCCCGCCTGAACACGCTACAAGCGGCAGTTACGTCTTCAGCATCCCGGGCTTCCACTAGACAATCCACGGCTCCAGCTCCCGTGGCGGCTTCTTCGGATGCTTCCAGACTTCGTTTGGCCTCACCACCCCGGTACGCCGGAGATCCCAAGACCTGCAGGGGATTCATAAACCAATGCTCCCTCCATTTCACGCAGCTGCCGCATTTGTTTGCCTCCGACCAAGCCAAGGTCGCCTTCATCATGTCCCATCTAGAGGGTGAGGCACTGGCGTGGATGAACCCCTTGTGGGAGAAGGAGGATCCTGTGACCACGAACATCCAGGAGTTCCTGCAGGCATTCCGTGGCACCTTTGACGAGCCCGGACGCGCCTCCGCGTCTGCTTCATCTCTTCTCCGGTTACGTCAGGGGACTCTGACGGTGGGTCAATACGCAATCCGTTTTCGCACCTTGGCTTCGGAACTCGGCTGGAACAACGAGGCCCTAACCGCCGCCTTCTGGGAAGGACTCTCGGGTCGAATTAAAGATGAGCTGGCTGGTCGTGACGTACCGTCCACCCTGGATGCCCTGATTACCCTAGCGACTCGAGTGGACATTCGCTTTCAGGAGCGATCCAAAGAGGTGTCCCGTGAGAGACGTCCGGTACGGCATTCCTCTCCTCCGCAGAAGCCCGCCGTACTACAGTCAACGGCATCTGGTGTCTCCGTCCACGAGCCCATGCAGATCGACCGTGTGCGGCAGTCTGAACAACGTCGAGCAGAGCGGCTCGCCAAGGGCCTCTGCTTCTACTGCGGAGAGGGCACACACCTGCTACGCTCCTGTCCAGAGAGGCCGGGAAACTCCAAAGCCTAGGGTTGGTAGGAGAGGCCACCCTAGGTGCTGGGACTCTCTCAGACCCGGTTACGTGGACTGTGCAAGTGACAACGGGAGAGACGCGGTTCACGGCTGAGGCGTACCTCGATTCTGGGGCAGCAGGCAATTTCATCCAGCAGGCCACGGTGGACAAGTACCAGGTGCCTGTTACTCCACTCGACAAACCCCTCGTGATTGCCTCTGTGGATGGGAGACCCCTCTCTGACACCATCTCCTGGATCACCAGGCCGGTCGAACTGCGTATCGGTGCCCTGCACACCGAGAACATCGCTCTCTACGTCCTCCCACACATGTCCCATCAAATCCTGCTGGGACTTCCCTGGTTATGGACACACGAACCATCAGTCAGCTGGGGCACTGGTGAAATCACCCGATGGGGCTCTTCGTGCCATGAGAACTGTCTGAAGACCATACAACCCATCCGACGACCTCCGGTTCCAGAGAACCTACCGGGACTGCCCTCGGCCTATTGGTCCTTCGCGGACGTCTTTGATAAAAAGGAATCTGAGGTACTTCCGCCACATCGTCCGTACGATTGTGCCATCGACCTGCTCCCGGGAACAACACCACCTCGAGGACGGATATATCCATTGTCTCCAGCCGAAACAAGGGCCATGTCTACTTACATCACAGAGAGCCTGGCAAGGGGATTCATTCGGAGATCCTCCTCTCCTGCTGGAGCAGGCTTCTTCTTCGTTAAGAAGAAAGAAGGCGACTTACGCCCATGTATAGACTACCGGGGATTGAACCAAATCACCGTGAAAAACAAGTACCCTCTGCCGCTCATCCCCGAATTGTTTGACCGGCTTAGAGGAGCTCGTGTGTTCACCAAATTGGACCTTCGGGGTGCCTACAACCTGGTCCGCATCCGCTCTGGGGACGAATGGAAGACCGCGTTCAATACTCGCGATGGGCACTATGAATACTGCGTGATGCCCTTCGGCCTGTGTAACGCACCAGCAGTCTTTCAAGAATTGGTGAACGACGTTTTCCGGGACCTTCTTTACGTCTGTGTGGTGGTGTATCTGGATGATATCCTTGTCTTCTCTCCGGACCTCCAGACCCACAGAGAGAACGTGCAGCTGGTTCTACAAAGACAGAGAGAATCGTCTGTACGCCAAGTACGAGAAGTGTGTCTTTGAGCAGTCTTCTCTCCCCTTCCTGGGTTACATCATCTCCGATACCGGACTGCAGATGGATCCAAAGAAGGTCTCCTCCATTCTCAACTGGCCTCCTCCTTCTGGACTGAAGGCAATCCAACGCTTTCTGGGATTCGCCAACTACTACCGCCAGTTCATCCCTCACTTCTCTGCTCTGACTGCTCCTCTCTCCGCCTTGACCAAGAAGGAGGCTAATCCAAAGGACTGGTCACCTGCGGCCGACGCCGCGTTTGGCTCTCTGAAGCGGGCATTTGCCTCCTCTCCTGTGCTCCACCGTCCGGAGTTAAACCGCCAGTTCACCTTGGAGGTGGATGCCTCCTCCTCGGGAGCCGGAGCAGTGCTCATGCAGAAGTCCTCCTCCGGGAAGATGGTGACTTGCGGTTTCTTCTCCAAGAGCTTCTCAGCGCCTGAACGCAACTACACCATCGGTGACCGAGAGCTATTGGCAGTAAAACTGGCTCTGGAGGAATGGCGCTACCTTCTGGAAGGAGCAGTGTACCCCGTAATCATTTACACGGACCACAAGAACCTGGAATACCTGCGGTCCGCTCAGCGACTGAACCCACGGCAAGCCAGGTGGTCCTTGTTCTTTGCCAGGTTCGATTTCCAGCTCCATTTCCGACCCGCGGACAAGAATGTACGCGCTGATGCCTTGTCCAGGTCTTTCATGCCCATGGAGCAGGAGGAGGAGACATCCCAACCCATCATCTGTCCTAGTAAAATCATTCCGGTGGCCCCTGTCACCCTGGCCCAGATACCGCCCGGGAAGACCTATGTCTCTGAGACTGATAGGCACAAAGTGTTACACTGGAGCCATGCCTCGAAAACAGCCGGTCATGCTGGTCAAAAGAGAACATGGAGTGCGATTGTACGTCATTACTGGTGGCCATCCCTTCGCACGGACGTCGCTGCTTTTGTCTCTGCCTGCTCCTCTTGTGCCAGGAACAAGACGCCCAAACACCTGCCATATGGCCCTCTTCTGCCTCTGCCTATACCCTCAGTTCCGTGGCAACACATTGCAATGGACTTTATTACGGACTTGCCATTGTCCTCCGGACACAGTCATATGGGTCGTGGTGGATCGGTTCTCTAAAATGGCTCATTTCGTCCCTATGGCTGGACTGCCCTCTGCTCAGGAACTCGCGGACGCCTATATACATCACATCTTCCGCTTGCATGGCTTTCCATCACACATCGTGTCCGACAGAGGAACTCAGTTCACCTCCCGCTTCTGGAGGGCTCTCTGCAAACATCTGGGAGTGACTCTGGACTTTTCTTCTGCCTACTATCCTCAGTCTAATGGCCAAGTGGAAAGGGTCAATCAAATCTTGACCTCCTTCTTACGACACTACGTCAACGCCCATCACGACGACTGGTCCACGCTTCTTCCTTGGGCTGAATTCTCCCATAACCACCACGTCAGTGAGTCCTCCTCCAGCTCTCCCTTCCATGTCGTTTACGGACTTCAGCCCTCCGTCCCATTGCCTGTATCTCCTTCTTCGGATGTCCCTGCTGCTGATGCTGTAGCCCGTGACTTTGCAACCATTTGGGACTCTGTCAAGGCGTCCCTTGGACGTGCTTCAATGCGGATGAAGAGACACGCAGACAAGAGACGTCTGGACCCTCCGTGTTTCTCTCCTGGAGATCTAGTCTGGCTTGCTTCCAAGTACGTCCGATTGAAGATACCATCCTACAAGCTGGATCCTCGCTACATCGGGCCGTTTAAAGTCCTCAGCAAGATCAATGAGGTCTCCTACAAGCTACAGCTCCCGGCCACGATGAGGATACCAAACTCCTTCCACGTCTCCCTGCTCAAGCCGGTTGTCCTTGGTCCCTTCTCCGCTGCTGCCAGTTCGGCTCCTCCTCCTATTGCCGATGACGACATCTATGCGGTAAGGGATATCGTGGCCATGAAAACCGTACGGGGTCGACAGTTCTTCCTGGTGGACTGGGCAGGGTATGGTCCTGAGGATAGGTCCTGGGAGCCCCGGGAGAATGTGAGCACTCCGCTGATCCGTGCCTTGCTGTCCCGGTTGCGGGGAGGGGGGCGTGGGGGGGGGGGGGTACTGTCACGCTCCCCGGGTCCCCTGCGCTGCTCCCCGGCTCACCTGTCACGCTCCCCGGCTCCCCTGCCTCGCTCCCCGGTTCTTCAGTCCGGTCTCCGCCGCTCCCCGCTCTCCAGCATCCATTGCCGGCGCTTCCCAGGCGTCCTGGTCCCCGCTCCCGGCGCCCGTCGGCGTCTCAGCCCCAGCCCGGCTCTGCTGCTTCCTCCTCTCAGCTTCCTGCTCTGGCTTCTGGCACCCGGGCTGCGCGCATGCGCATTAGGGCGCGCGCGCGGTCATTGACCCTTTCTTAAAGGGCCAGCGTCCATTGACAGGAAATGAAGCACACAGGTACAGGGTATAAAGGGGTTTAATGTCCAAGTGGGCGGGGCCTGATCTTCGTGTTTCTCAAGCTAGGAGTCAGGTCTCCTTGTGTTCCTGTGAGATACTCACCTCTCTCTCTTCTAGAGCCGATCCTGCCACGCCATCCGGTCCTGCCGAATCCCGAATCCCGAACCCCGAACGCTGTCTATCTGCCATCCTGACAGTCCGTACCATCTCTGATCCCTGCGGTGACCCGTCATCTCGCTCCAAAGGTTCCGGACTCCGCCTGACATCATCTCGGCTTCCGAACCTGAGCTCCGTCACCCGGACTACCCTCAGTGACTCCGTGGTCCCAGGGACTTCTCCATTATACTCTTGTGCACGGACTGCTCTGCTACCTGTAGTGCTCCAGCTACCGGACCCCTTACCATCATCAAGGAGTTCGGCCCAGTGGATCCACCTCCTGGGTCTGCCCGTCCACCTGGCCCTAACATATGGGTTACTTGGTCCTGGGTGGTGTATATTTGGGAATGTAACTTTGGTGGCCGTTGCCCGATTCCGTGCCCTGGGCCCTTTTTGTAAAGGGGATATATTTACAGGGGATTAGATTAGTGTTCACACGTGACACCACTTGTGGTGTTGTGGCGATAGGTATGGAGCCGCCGCTGCACAATGTCCACTACTGGGTCTGGTGTTAATGGCAGCCTAGATGGTAGACCCTCCACAAGCAGGGCCATGCCGCAGAGAGTAGGTGATGTGACGGGTGTCGGAGGAAGGGAGTCCACACAAGAGTTCAGTGCAACTGGTTCTTGACTCACTCTCTGGTGGTAACTGGTTACCCGAGGCCGGCTGGTTTCACCTTCAGGTCCCCTTTGTCCCAGTGCCAGTGTAGTAATCTGGTGCCTTCTTCCCCTGCACTTGTCTCTGGTTGGTGGGTCCCCGTGGCGTAGAGCAACTGGGGGGTCCCCTTCCGGTGGTTTTTCTTTCCACTGCTGTCTGTATGACGGTAGCGTGAACCCTGTGGGGATGGAGTCTCTGGTCCTGTCCCCAGTTCTCCCTTTGCTACTGAGTCTTGGATTTTTAGGGTCAGCGAGGTCCTTGATGGTCCCCTCACTGTGCAGGTGTCAGCAGGCCTGCTTGGAGCTTCTGCCCGTCCTAGGGTCCTGTACCCCGTTGGTGCGTAGTTCCGGGAGTACTCCATCGTATTCCACCGGCAACTACCCTCCTGGGCACAAGGTTATTGTCAACCCCGTGTCAGTGCGTCTCCTCACGTCCACCTTCACTGCTCGACTTCTCAGACTATCTGTCCTCAGTCCGCCCCTGCCACCTAGTCAACTAGTGGACTGGACTGGCTCCACCTCTAGGCGGCCATCCATGGTCCGAACCTAGCTCTGTACCATTGTATGGGGGATTTATTGGGGAAAACTGTGATTACCTGGAGTGTGTGTGTGACTGGCACTGGTCTTCCGGGGACCTAGGTGGTAGGCCCTGCATCCTGGTGGGGATGCAGAACCTTGTAGCTCCCTGATGGCTTCAGGGGCGCTACATAAGCAGCTTGAATACTATCATTTCGAGGGATGGCCCCATTAACTGTATGTGAAAAGCACACAACTTGCATTTTCTAGTTGGAAGGGTGTGAGCTATTTTCTGGACCACTGGATTGAGCTGGATTTTCTCAAGGATTAGCCTTCCCCTGAATAGGACAAATGCACCAAAATAAAAGAAGAAATAAATCTTAAAAGGTGCACATAGAAAGTATGAGATGGAAAAATAAAAACTTTTGCAAATAAACTGGGCAAAAAAGCCGCATATCGCAAGTGTGAATTTAGTATAATAAACAGATCACAGTCTTTCTGCTCCAAAACATTGAGAAAGGGAAGAGAGACATCAGGACGTCTTGCTGAGCCTCTAATTCCCAGACCCTGCTGGAGAACATCTTGGCTGGATCCCGGTCACAGGTCTTGAAACTCAATGTGCCAGAAAATAGAAATGCGCAGTTACCGGACGCGGCAGAGCCGAGCACCGCGAGTTCAGTCTGTAAAGGATCTTCACAAATTCTGGCTTTTCCCAATTCCTTTGTTCTGTGGACGTAGGACAGCGGTTCCATTGTGTTATCATGTATTGTTCTCTGGAAATAAGGAAACACTTGACTCGTGTATTGTACAGCTGAAATAAATGGAGATACTGGCACCATAGCTCTGTGCTGCATTGCCAGGGTTTGGCAACAGTTTCTGCACAGTCAGCATGGCAGGCAGTTATCATGCCCCTCAATAATAATAATAATAAGAAGAAGAATTTTATTCATTTATATAGCGCTATTAATTCCACAGCACTTTACATACATTGTGAACCCCAATGGGGACAGTGTTGCCAATCTAGAGTCCCTATCTATATGTCTTTGGAGTGCGGGAGGAAACCGGAGAACCCGGAGGAAACCCACGCAAACACGGGGAGAACAATGATATATTATAGATGGCTGAGTATCACAACCATGTAAAAATTCTAAAATATCTGGCAGATTCATATTCTTTTCAATAACAGATGGTATTATAGCAGTTATTACCTTTTAAGTAGTGGGCAGTATTATCACAGTTATAATCTTATACATAGGAGCAGTATTATAGTAGCTATATTATTGTATATAGGGGCAGTATTCTAGTAGCTATATTCTTGTACATAGGGGCAGTATTATAGTAGTTATATTCTTGTACATAGGGGGCAGTATTATAGTAGTTATATTCTTGTATATAGGGGCAGTATTATAGTAGTTATATTCTTGTACATAGGGGCAGTATTATAGTAGTTATATTCTCGTACATAGGGGCAGTATTATAGTAGTTATATTCTTGTACATAGGGGCAGTATTATAGTAGTTATATTCTTGTACATAGGAGCAGTATTATAGTAGTTATATTCTTGTACATAGGGGGCAGTATTATAGTAGTTACGGTATATTCTTGTACATAGGGGCAGTATTATCACAACTATATTCTTGTACACAGGAGCAGTATTATGATGTACACACACATCACATAGGAGATACTGAGACTTCTGTATACATCACATAAAAGACAGTGAGATTGCTGTATATACATCATATAGGAGACACTAAGAGTGCTATACATATATATATATATATATATATATATATATATATATATATATATAATTATACATACACATATAATCAGGCTCAGTGTATGTGATGCATATATAAAAGGCCCAGTGCCTCCTATGTGGTGTGTGTGTGTATATATATATATATATATATATATATATATATATATATATATATATATATATATATATATATATATATATATATATATATATATATAAAACTCACACCACATAGGAGGCACTGGGCCTTTTATATATGCATCACATACACTGAGCCTGCTATATATATATGTATATATGTATTTCAATCAGTGTCTCCTATATGATGTATATATATATAGCAATCTCAGTGTCTCTAATGTAATATATATAGACTTCTCAGTGTGTCGTATCTGATCTATATAAAACAGGCTCAGTGTCTATGTCTTATGTAATGTATACAGCAGTCTCTGTGTCTCCTAAGTGATGTGTTTATATAGCAGTATCAGTGTCTCTTATGGGATCTATACAGCAGTCTTGGTGTCTCCTATGCAATATTTATATAGCAGGCTGAGTGTCTCCTATGTGATGTACATACAGCAGTTTCAGTGTCTCTTATGTGATGTATACAGCAGGCTCAGTGTCTCCTATGTAATGTATATTCAGCAGTCTATTTCTCCTTTATGATGGGAAAGCAGTCGGGAGCAGCAACATCATCAATACCATCACACGCCTCAGGAAAGAGAAGCAGCTCCAGCCATCAGGTTAGGGGTGAGTTATTGAAATATTTGACCAACTATAGAAGGATAATTTTCATGTTGATGCTTTTGTACAGCCTAAAAATGATGTAATAAATAGCTAAAAGGCCCTTGGCTCAAAAATCCTCTGCTTTATATAGAGTGAAAACCTCTGATCGCCACTAGGGGGCGCTTCCTGCATACATTTATCTCTCTGTTACTATGCATTTGTAATAGGAAACTGAGCCGTAACGCATGCAATTATACATTAGAAATTAATCAGCACACACACGATTGTATAAAAAGGTTGATATTCGCTTTAACTATTTAATTAAACCAACTTTTCGTATGTTGTTAAGGATTCTCGTGCGCTGCCCCTGTTATTATTTCTAGCATCATTATTAATAACACGGTTACAATATTCCAGGAACAATGCAGCGGAGGAGCAGCAGGTATGACGTCTGGCAGGATCACGCTTCGCAGGCCCAGTGATGCCCCTCGGGGGGTTTTATCAAGTGACTAAGATGGATCGCCGGCATTTTTCACACAGTTGCTGCCCAGATTACAATGTCCGGGGTGGGAGAGATCCACGGACTAAATCCTCCTTACTGATCAGATAACTTTTCTAATTAACCTGGGATAATGTAAGCAGTAACGTCTCCCACCGCAGATACAGGAATATAAGGATCCTCATTAATCAGGTTCCATTATATGTACAGGGGGGGCTTCTCTTATAGCCTTTTTTCCCATTTACAGAAGAAAGGAAACCAGTACGACCATTAACCAGCTCAAGTGTAGACTTTTCCCCCTTTTTTTGAGCTTTTCTTCTGCAAGTTTGAAAACAATAATAAATATTTATCGTTTGGTCATTTGCATAATATTTTAGTCTTTTTTTCTGTTATAAATGGGATTTATTTAGATACTTTCTTTATAGAGATTTGTTACTGTTTTTTATGTTATGACTGTTGTGAACTTGGCATATTTACGCTGTTCTAGGTGAAAAAGCTATATGATTTGTAAAAAAAAATAAATAAACCAAAAGTGGGCAGGCCTGCAGGATTTGGGGGTCGTCCCCCAAGGAGCCTGGATGGAGGATTTAACAACCTTCATATTTATAAATATGTATATATCGGGGGCGTATAGTGTTGGTCTTAGCTGGTGGTGATGCTTTTTGTTTTCTTTTTTTTGGGGGGGGGGGGGGGGGGGAGTCGTTTGTCTAATTTTTTCACACCTTACCATTGAAGATATTTAAGAGATGTTTCATCTGTGTGCGTTATCTTTTTTTGGGCCCTCCTCAGCCTAAAAATAGCAGCCTACAGCCACCACAGAATTGTTGCATGCATTAGATGTCCCAATCTCGGTGCTTTACCCTGCTCAACTCAATGAACTAGTGATGTGTTGGTCGTGAACTATCCGACACAAAGATCCAGCTCCCTGCTGTGACCGACTAAATCTCTAAACGGCTCTTTTCGCCGCTGAAACCCCGCCCACCCGTGGCTAAACTCTGCCTACTCAACAATCTAATTGGTCACTTCTAAGTAGGCAAGGTTTCGCCGCGGGTGGGCGGTGTTTTGGCGGCGTTACTATAATCTTAAATATGTGTTCACCTGAGGTGAACACATATTTAATAAGGAGCCAAGAACAATCCGAATGAGTCGGCTCTTTTTGGTGAGCGGAGGCGTGGGAACCGGATCACCAAAAAGAGCCGGACTGCCCATCACTACAATGAACTCAGTGAACTCCCCTAAGCTGAACTCAATTAACTCAATGCCAGATTACTGGCTTATTCTATGTGAGCACATTGAGTATTTCGTTGCAGAAAATTTGAATCTCCAGTCAGAAAAAAGGAACCAGATACGAGTTGCGGTATTTATATGTTTTTCTTCTAGGATTTGCAGATTTGAATTAGAAATCTGTACCAAATCTGCATTACGTTGCAGAGAAACGCACCAAAAAACGTGATTCGGTTCTGTCAGGAGATGCAGATTTGGTGCAGAAATTTATTGCAGAAATTTGCATCTCCTGGCAGAAAAAAAAGCACCAAAAAACGTGATGTGGTTTTGATGCACTTTTCTGCCAGGAGACACTAGGTGTCTGGTACGGACCCTGAACTTTACAGTTCGGGTTTGCCCATCACTAGTCCTGATAGTCCTGATACATTTCACAATCCTAGAATCTCCATTTGTCTTATTATGAAAACTTTCCATAGTTGTGCATTAGTTGCGGTAGTTCTGAGATATTACCATAGTTGCATTTTTAACTCAAGGGTGTCTTGCGTCCGGTGTTACACCTCTTCCGGTCACAATCTTTGCTTCCAGCAGGGCATAAAGTGCGTCGGGCGTCCATGGAGTCCGAAGCTTAGTTATGTAAATCGCGAGTGCGCAGGAGTGAAAAGAATGACCTGCCGGTTTCTCGGAGTGAGTACGCCACATTTAAAAGCACATCAGAAAGGATGAGCGTCCAGATAAGATTCAAGATTACCCACGGATTGCCACAGCTTAGCGAGCAAAGAAGCTTATTCCATGTTAATTCCCGCAACTACATTCAATTAATAGTAAAGTTCTTCTGAAAGCAATAATAGAAAGCAAGAACGATAAAATGTTATCCCTTTTCCATTACGCAGAAAGTATGATGGCGGATTAAAGGTCACATGTCCTCCATCAGGTAACCGGACTCCACCGGCGCTTATAGCTACAAACATCCAGAGAATTCAGGTCATGGATCAGAATATAACAATAAAGGAGATCAAAACATATAAATATAGTGAGAGCTAAAGGAAAAATAAGATTTTCTTTCTTTTTAAGTGTTCATCTCAGCGGCTATAGCGACACTCGTCTCCAAGCATCCAACTGCTCCTTTACGAGTACTGAGCACCTGAGCATGGTAGTGCTCACTCATCACTAGTTCCGAGTACAGAGCACCCGAGCATGGTAGTGTCCGCTCATCACTAGTTACCAGTACAGAGCACCCGAGCATGGTAGTGCCCGCTCATCACTAGTTACGAGTACAGAGCACCCGAGCATGGTAGTGCCCGCTCATCACTAGTTACGAGTACAGAGCACCCGAGCATGGTAGTGCCCGCTCATCACTAGTTACCAGTACTGAGCACCCGAGCATGGTAGTGCCCGCTCATCACTAGTTACGAGTATAGAGCACCCGAGCATGGTAGTGCCCGCTCATCACTAGTTACGAGTACCGAGCACCCGAGCATGGTAGTGTCCGCTCATCACTAGTTACGAGTACAGAGCACCCGAGCATGGTAGTGTCCGCTCATCACTAGTTACGAGTACTGAGCACCCGAGCATGGTAGTGCTCACTCATCACTAGTTACTAGTACTGAGCACCCGAGCATGGTAGTGCCCGCTCATCACTAGTTACCAGTACTGACCACCCGAGCATGGTAGTGTCCGCTCATCACTAGTTACGAGTACTGAGCAACCGAGCATGGTAGTGCCCTCTCATCACTAGTTACGGGTACTGAGCACCCGAGCATGGTAGTGCCCACTCATCACTAGTTACGAGTACTGATCACCCGAGCATGGTAGTGTCCGCTCATCACTAGTTACGAGTACAGAGCACCCGAGCATGGCAGTGTCCGCTCATCACTAGTTACGAGTACTGAGCACCCGAGCATGGTAGTGTCCGCTCATCACTAGTTACGAGTACAGAGCACCCGAGCATGGTAGTGTCCGCTCATCACTAGTTACGAGTACAGAGCACCCGAGCATGGTAGTGCCCGCTCATCACTAGTTACGAGTACTGAGCACCCGAGCATGGTAGTGCCCGCTCATCACTAGTTACGAGTACTGAGCACCCGAGCATGGTAGTGCCCGCTCATCACTAGTTACCAGTACTGAGCACCCGAGCATGGTAGTGCCCACTCATCACTAGTTACGAGTACTGAGCACCCGAGCATGGTAGTGCCCGCTCATCACTAGTTACGAGTACTGAGCACCCGAGCATGGTAGTGCCCGCTCATCACTAGTTACGAGTACCGAGCACCCGAGCATGGTAGTTACAAGTACTGAGCACCCGAGCATGGTAGTGCCCGCTCATCACTAGTTACGAGTACTGAGCACCCAAGCATGGTAGTGCTCGCTCATCACTAGTTCCGAGTACAGAGCACCCGAGCATGGTAGTGCCCGCTCATCACTAGTTACGAGTACTGAGCACCCGAGCATGGTAGTGCCCGCTCATCACTAGTTACCAGTACTGAGCACCCGAGCATGGTAGTGCTCACTCATCACTAGTTACGAGTACTGAGCACCCGAGCATAGTAGTGCCCGCTCATCACTAGTTACCAGTACTGAGCACCTGAGCATGGTAGTGCCCGCTCATCACTAGTTACGAGTACTGAGCACCCGAGCATAGTAGTGCCCGCTCATCACTAGTTACCAGTACTGAGCACCCGAGCATGGTAGTGCCCGCTCATCACTAGTTACGAGTACTGAGTACCCGAGCATGGTAGTGCCCGCTCATCACTAGTTACGAGTACAGAGCACCCGAGCATGGTAGTGCCCGCTCATCACTAGTTACGAGTACTGAGCACCCGAGCATGGTTGTGCCCGCTCATCACTAGTTACTAGTACTGAGCACCCGAGCATGGTAGTGCCCGCTCATCACTAGTTACTAGTACTGAGCACCCGAGCATGGTAGTGCCCGCTCATCACTAGTTACTAGTACTGAGCACCCGAGCATGGTAGTGCCCGCTCATCACTAGTTACGAGTACTGAGCACCCGAGCATGGTAGTGCCCGCTCATCACTAGTTACGAGTACTGAGCACCCGAGCATGGTAGTGCCCGCTCATCACTAGTTACTAGTACTGAGCACCCGAGCATGGTAGTGCTCACTCATCACTAGTTACCAGTACCGAGCACCCGAGCATGGTAGTGCCCGCTCATCACTAGTTACGAGTACCGAGCATCCGAGCATGGTAGTGCCCGCTCATCACTAGTTACGAGTACTGAGCACCCGAGCATGGTAGTGCCCGCTCATCACTAGTTACGAGTACAGAGCACCCGAGCATGGTAGTGCCCGCTCATCACTAGTTACGAGTACTGAGCACCCGAGCATGGTAGTACCCGCTCATCACTAGTTACGAGTACTGAGCACCTGAGCATGGTAGTGCCCGCTCATCACTAGTTACGAGTACTGAGCACCCGAGCATGGTAGTGCCCGCTCATCACTAGTTACCAGTACTGAGCACCTGAGCATGGTAGTGCCTGCTCATCACTAGTTACCAGTACTGAGCACCCGAGCATGGTAGAACTCACTCATCACTAGTCAGCACTTACAGTATTTGGCCACCTTGTATTATTGGAATCATCGTTATGGCTGGAATGTGTGGGGTTACTGGAATAACACTTATGGGAACAGTGTTGCCTGCATTTGTCGGATCAGTTTTTGGTATTGAGAAGTGTCTGACACTTTTGGGAGGGCTACCTCTTTAGCACTTTTGGGGCACTTGTACAATGGCACATGAAACAGCAGCTAGCATGTACAATATACAATATGTACTAGTACCGGCATGGCCTTTATTAACTTTCTCTTTATTTTAACATATCCCGACATGCAACACATGATTTTACAATACTCTGTTGGGAGATGTTTATACTGTATGTGTCTACTGTACATGTGTCCACCCAGTGGTTGTTATGTGCATTGCAGCCCATGAACCATTTTAATGACATGTTGACCTTATGTATTATATTTTTGTGGTGAGAATTTGGAGTCCTTAATGAAATTCTAATAAAGGTAAAGGCGATCACAGCTGTATATTTGGATGAGGGTTTGTACTTATTCTTGAGTTGCACAATATAATCTAGACAAAAAGACTGACGGCACTCCCAAAACGCAGTCTGAACAGGTGCAAAACTGAACATGACCTATAATAAAAAAAAAAAAGACAGCTGCACTCTGAAATGCTAAAGCATGCAAATAATGAATGCAAGAATATAAGAATATAGACTTGCATCATTGCTTAAGGAAATCTAGGAAAAAATTAGATGATATTTAGTATACAAAAAAGGCCATTGCTATATCTGCCCAGTAGCCACGTCAAGGCATATCTCGTATACTGGGAACCTACACTGAATTGAAACCTCTCTCTGAGTTACAATCCTCCTTGTGTATGGGCAAGTACAATATTGGGCTGTGCCTTTCTTTAGCGCCTGTGCTTTGCTCACAGTAGAGCCGATACACTGTAACAAACTCCAGCTGTATATTTTAATCCAAAATCTGCATCCCATCCGGTTACCCAGCAGGAGGTCTTCAGCCGCCCCAGGCCCTGGCTCCCAGATGTGACTGTGACCCCCCCCCCCCCCCTCCCTATTTAATGCCATCAGATAATTTTCTTCTTCTCATTGAGCAGTGTTGGGTTCAGGTGCGGATGCGCAGCGTAACCCCAGGCCATGGCCACGTTCACCCGCTCCTCGCTGATGCATACATAATACTAATAATCTCATCATTTCAAATAGTTAAAAATGAATCTTGTCCGCGAAGTTCGGCGTTGGCCGTGTATTACTCATCCGGCCCCATCATATTATCTGCTCGGCCCTGGAACGTAGCGATGTGTAATAGCTGCAGATATTGATTTTACACTGCTTGTTCCAGTGGCCAGACTGACAGTTACTATAACAGAATGGTAATCCATAATCCTTTTTCTATAGCAATTACCAGGCAGAATATAGATTTGTTACTGTTTCTCGCTCCGATTACAGGAACGGGTTCAGTCCTTTGTCAGATTATTACAGCTGATCTTGTGAGTGGGGGAGGGGAGGACGAGGCGACTGGTCATAATCATTATCATGTTTGGCTATGCAGAGAGACTTCTTATTTCCAGATATTCTCTATACTAATAAACTGGTCCTATAAATATTTTGTATCCACAATATACCTCAGATATCATGATCGCAGAACGTCTGACCCCCTGCAAACATCATAATTGGGGTCTCATGGAGCGGAGTATTACTTGCTTATTCCTGGCTCTACAGCCATGTCATGTCTCCTCAATGTGCTCCACCAAAGATTTTAGGTAGATGGTGTGGCGCCTCTGAGGGTCCAGTCGCCACAGAGGTACTGCACCTCAGCCAGAGGTGTGATACCCCATCCCTGGTAAGAAGGATCACATAGATCACAGTACACACACACTTAGTAGAGCTGCCCTCCATCAGGCCGTGGTTAGGGCGGGTGGCACCTTAGGGGGAGCACAGTCCCAGAGCCAGTCTGGAGGTGAGGTTAGTTAGTGGGTGGACATGTAGAACAGAGTGCAGAAAGTGAAACTACAGGAGTTGGAAGTAGGAAGTGGAGGGGAGAGGTCCTGGGGACTGGAGCCGGAGGAGCTAGTCCTAGAACAAGGATGAAGAAAGAAAGGAAGAAGGTGTGCTAGAGCCACGGGAAGTGAGAGATCCACCCGTGGGTTCGCATCCACATCTGACACACCGGTGTGGAGGGACTAGACCGCAAGGGCGACCGGCCCCTAGACTAGTGGAGAACTACAAGGTTCAGCTAGCAAAATCGGAGGTTGAGGTAACTTCATGTGCCGAAGCCACAACCAGGTGACCACAGAGGGCTAGGGAATAGGGCAGAAGAACCTCTCAAAACAAGGTGCGCCGGCTCAGGGCACTGTGTGTGAGACGCAGGGTAGGAGGGAGAAGCCAGCATAGGAAGACGACCAGGAAAGGACACAGAAAAGTACACCGGTCTTGTACCTCCGAATTACCCGGAGATCAACTGGATTCCATCATCAATTGACCGTCCGTGATAACCTGGAACTGACAACTGTGAGTAAAGAACTTGTGACTGCATCTCGCTATGTCCTGGATTCATTGCCTGCGCCGTCAGCCCCACGCTAGTCAATCATCCCACTGGCTGAAAACTGCCTACAGTTGCCCTGGGGTCCAAACTCCACCTGTGGTGAGCTGTACCATCTCAGCTGTGTGACGCCCTGGCAAAGCCAGGTTGTCACAGAAAGAGTTAATCCTCCTTGGTAACCTGATCCCACACCGGTGCAGCAGGACAAACCACATCCCCCAGTGTAAGAACAAAACAGAGCAGGAGGGGAGTGGCTGGAGCAGAGTGTGTGGAGAGACAGACAGAAGAGGAGTCTGGAGTTGTAGCTCCCAGGCTGATACAGAAGCGTGCTCCGAAAGGGCCGGGACAGGCTGTTAGTGAGGAAGGGGCCAGAGGTAGCCGGGGCAGGGTAGTGGCCCGCCGGTACCTAGGGTGAATTGGATCACTGCAGGGGAGTGGACTCCCCGTTCCCGGCTGAGGAGAAAGAGGAAGAGAGTGGAGAGAGAGGCACCTGGCTGCAGGGAAAGAACAGGAGCTGCTGCACCGTGTGTGGGACACTAACACCCTCCGTACCGAAGGCTGTGGACTCCGGCAGTTTCTGGTTAATTCCTGACTCTGTGTGAACTTTCTTGCAAAGCGAACTGTGAGTAACAACATCCCCCGGTCCAACCGGACGCACAACTCGCAGACCGTCTCCATCTCCTCCCCGTACCACCTCACCGGGGTCCCGGGACACCAACGCCCTACCCGTGGAGGGAAATCACCATCTTGCTGCCCACCACCATCCCCGGGATCCATTAACCGGCAGCGGCGGTGCTCCGTTACCTCACCGCACACCACGGGTGGCGTCACGGACAATCTCCCTTACCTAATCCCCTTCTTACTGTGGAGCCTGGGATCACAGACCGGGTCACGCTACCGTGATACCCACAGAAGTGACCCCGTGGCCCGGATCTGAGTACCCCTTGTCCCTGGGCGACACATTTGGCGTCACGAACAGGATCGAACCCATCCAGTTATCTGGAGGAAGTGCGCCTTGTTCTGGACTGTCAGCGGTGCTCCGCTGCAAAAATTTTGAAAGTCGCCATCTTTGCCGCCATTTTGGGCGCGAAAATCTCCCGCCCAGCGCCTTCTTCCCCAAGCGGTGGGCGCGAAAAAGAGGCTCTGCCCCCTGAGAACGTGGGCGGAAGTGAAGCTCCGGAGGACCAGAAGCAAAAGGAAAACTTTAAAAGTTGCTAGAAGGAACTGCAGTTCATGTGACCAGGACTGTAAAGGCAGGGACGCCAGGACTTTGCCTAATTCCGTTCCTGGACAAGCAGTAGCCGCAACCCCGATGACATCTCACCCGGCTCCGGCAGTCCGCCCAGCCGCCACGGTGATGACGTCGGCTCCGGCAGTCCGCCCGGCCGCAACAGTGGTGGCACCCGATTGGAAGTCTGCCCCAGATGTGGCGCCAGCCGCTCCCAGGTACCCTGTCACGGCTGTGGAGCAGCCGGAGTGCACCTGCAGAGAGGAGGAGCAGGCCAGTGAGAGATGGAGCCCTCAGCAGTTAGCGAGGCCGGTTGTAGCCGGCGCCGAGGGCATCCAAGTGGGCCTGGCTTCTGAGCAGGAGGCAGAGCACGGAACCCGTGCCCCGTACCGGGAGTGGCACAGTGGTAGTCCCTGGGCGACACAGCTGCGTCACCATCTGTCCCAGCGGTCCTGTCTAAGCAGCATCGGCCATATCTGGCCGAATACCACAGGTGGCGTCACGAACAATCATTCCCTGTAAATATATCCCCCATTTGTCATTTTAAAATGACACCACCAGGGTCACGGAGTCGGACCCTGTCGCCGTGACCTCTCAAACGGAACCGGCCCGGTTCTGAGTGCCCCCACGGCCCTGGTGGGCATGTCAATGGCGTCTATTCCACTACCATGAACAGCTTCTTTATTATAGAACCACCTGGCAAACTCATATCTGCTAAACCTCTTAGTTACCTCTGCCATATCACTGCCAGCTCTGCATTGGTCTCTGCTGCAAACTCAACCGACCCACATCATTTATTTACGCTGTTACTTCGCTTGTCCAGTTCTGCCTTTGAACCTCTTTAGTAATTCAGCTCTCTCACTGGTTCCTCATTGCTCAATTACTCTACTACTTAAGGCTGCTTTACACGAGTCGACCGATCGTGCGATTTCACGATCGATCGTACACGCCCCCGTCGTTTTTGCGTCATGGCCAAATCGCTGCCCGTGTTGCACAAAGTCGTTTACCCCCATCACACGTACTTACCTGCTGAGCGACCTTGCTGTGGGCGGCGAACATCCTCTTCCTGAAGGGGGAGGGACGTTCGGCGTCACAGCGACGTCAAACAGCCGCCGGCCAATAGAAGTGGAGGGGCGGAGATGAGCGGGACGTAACACCCCGCCTACCTCCTTCCTTCCGCATTGCCACCGGGAACTGCGGGACGCAGGTAAGCAGTGTTCATCATTCCTGGGGTGTCACACGGAGCAATGTGTGCTACCCCGGGTACGATGCGCCATTTTAATTAAACAATTTTTTAAAACTGAGCGACGAGTTCACGACTAACGATTTGTGAGCGATACTGCGTCGCTCGGAGGTGTCACACGAGACGACGTCGTGAAGGATGCCGGATGTGCGTCACGAAAACCGTGACCCCGACGATGCATCGCACAATAGATCGTCTCATGTGACGCCCGCATTAGCTCTGTTTCACCAGTTCTTCAAATCTGAGCTCATTCTGCTACATCACTGATCCAGCTCTGCAGCCAAACCTCCTGCGCAGCTCAGCTTTGCTTCATTTGCTCCTCACCGCTGAGTCTTCCCTGCTCCTTTGTGGATTATAGCTCTGAGGTGCAAGTTGCTGTCACTTTATCTCATCCTCATCATTTCCACCATGGTTCCAGTTTGCTCCTCCAGTTACTGTTCCACCACAACAGCCCCTGTAGTTCTATCTGGATCACCAATCCCTTTAGAGGGTTGACCGGGTCATATAACATTTTGTAAAATGCCCTTTTAGGGCATTTTAAAGTAATAAGACCCCCCACTGTTAGCTAAAGTAAGGGACATCTTTCTCTCTGGAGGACCTATCCCATCTATCAAAATATGTAGATGGTCTGGTGATTTCAATGGAACGCAACATAATGTTTCTCTGCTCTGCAGTCAGACCGGTCACCTTCGATGGCAGCCATTAAAACCAATCATTTGGGATCTAATAAAAGATGCTGAAACCAAAGGTTCCCATGTAAAAGACCTCATCTGACTGCAACCAATCACAGACGCCGGTGGGCGGGGGAAGCAGTGAATATGTATGAGCCTAATGAGCGGCCCGAGAAGAAGAATGAGAGGCTGCAGGAGCAGTGTGACAGCCGCCCCGGTGACTCGGTAAGTAGAAGCGCTTGCTCTTACCCCTTTGCACCGGATTCTGGTCCCCATAGACTTTATATGGAGACTGTCATTTGGCCAGATACCAGGGATCAATCCCCCGCCGACCTGAGTCTATGGGGAATTGATCTGCCAGTCCTCCGAAACGCAGGGACAAAACGCAAAAAGAATTGACATGCTGCATCTTTGTGGTGACCACAAAGATGCTGCAAAAAAAAAAAAAAAAGCTGCAACGTGCGGACAGCAAAAATGAAATCTCAGACTTTGCTGGGGAAGGAAATGCATTCAGTTTTAGGACCAAAACTGCACCCGAAAAATGCGGGAAAAAAAATTAAAAACGCAGCGTGCGCAAAAGCATTCTCAATATAAGGATCAAGTTCACAAAACAACGTGATATTATATAGCACAAAAGGATTAATCTGAGGGACAAAAAAATGCAACAAAACTTCACGCTGTGCCTCAAAGTTTCAGTCTTTTTGATTTAATATGATCAATATTTTGTGATACAATATATCTTTTAAAAAATGCACTTTTAAAATGGTTGTGTGATATACAGTATATATGGTATGTGGCCTCTCATTGTGCTGCTCGGGGGGTTCCCGGAGGTCAGACCCTCATCGATTTGAAATTAATCCAATTAATATTTAGCATTGATTTTCTTCATTAATGCACACAGCTCAAGGCGACAGTTTTGAGTAGACCCCATATAATGCAGGAAACATATTGCGGATCAGTGATGTGCGTGGCACACAAAGACCCCTATAGAGCCGCGCGCCGCCTCAGTCACACTCCAGTTGTCAGATAGACGGGTGTCAGCTTTAGTGACTGGAACGTAAGATTTATGTTGTGAGAAGGGGAAGTATTAAAGGCACGGTGTGATTCACGCAACTCTATAAATAAAGCTCCAAACTATGGGATAAGTGATACTATTTTTTTTAGCAACAAGTGCACTATATCATTTTTGTGCCACTATGCACTACAATCATGTCAGACTAGTTTATTTTTCGTGATATAGAATTCCGTGTTGTGACAAATGATGCAGTTTTTCTAGATTTTTGTGACATGATATTCACATATAACATAGATGTATAATTTATTATTTTTTTCAATATCTGGATATGTTTATAAACTTATTATCCACATCTTGAAACTAACAATTATAAACTTCTGTTATATGTGAATATCATTTGGACAAAGAATACAGCGAGTCATAATGTGATACAAAATAATAATATTTTCTAACAGGATACATTTGTGTGTCTTGTTTTGTTTTTCTGCTACAGAATATTAATTTACTAGAATTTTGTGACCAATGTATGGTGATAGGTAGCGTATATTTTGAAATAGAGATGACGAGTGGATCATGCAAAATTTGTCTGATTGCGCTTATTTTAGGAAATTTGATGTTGCACAGAACATATTTAAAGTGAACCTGTCGGGTCTCCATGCAACTGTGACGCCCCTGGACTATCAGGTCGTCACAGGGCACTGCACAATCTGCCCTCCCGTGCAGTATCCACCTCCCTCTTGGTTCTTGGTCCCTAACCAAATGGTGTTGCCTACAACAGCAAATCAAATCCTAGATACACCCTGCACCGCACCCACCAGTGGACGGCTTGAGTGGAACAGAGAAGCCCACCTGGGGGATCAGGGAGGGGAGGTGAGGAGTGTAGTCAGTGAGTCTGAGAGTTGAAGGTGAGAGGGTGAGAGAGTAGCCCTCGAGCTGTGAGAAGTTCTGAGGAGGTCAGGAGCGGTGACTCCCACAAGGAAACTGTCTAGGTTGCAGATGGTGGTCTGGGCCTAGAGGAGTCGGACCCCCGGTCGCAGGGTATCATGGCAAGAGGCTCGGAACTGTCGAGCAGGACAGCAGGCAGCCTTGCACCATCACCGGGCTGGGACCGAAGCACGACTGGGTACGTGGACCCTAGGTCGGGGAGTAGCTGCATGCAACCCGATAATTTATCCGTGGAGAACGGAGCCTTGAAGATTCGTTCCCAACCGCTCCAAAATTGGGGCACTAGCGCAACGAGGGGGATAGGATTTTTCATCCAAAACGGTCCAGAAAATCCCAAGCGTGAGCCCTGAGAGCAAGCTTCCAAACTTAGCCATAGTGGGGAGTGGGACCCGGCAAGTTCCATGCTACCGGGACCAGCAGAGAAGTAAACTTAGTGCCAGGAGGCAGGTCATGGATCACCAGGCAGCACCATTGGGGATGGGACCCGAACTAGCTCCCCTCAGCGGCAGCGGTGTCCAGAGACTTGGTTTACCCGGTTGTTGGTGTCTGCTTAATAGACTGAGTGAGTAGGAGAGTGACCCCTGCATCCCACAGCCTTATCCCCACACTGAGTCCCGGGGCATTCCCCCCACCCGTGGAGTGTCACCACAGCTGGCTGCACCCGTTATCACCCCGGGTACTCCCAACGGCAGCGGCGGTATCCACCCCAGTTACCGTGCACCACGGGTGGCGTCACAAACTCTATAATCCATTGTAAATACCCCGTTCATTTGCGTGGCCGCACGACCCCCGGGTGCGGAGACCCTCGAGCCACTGAGAACCCGGATCCGAGCAGCTCGGCTGCTTCCACGGGGGCGGCACACAACCATATCCGCCAGCAGTTCTGGGTGCATATTGCTAATCCCTGCCTAACTGTCCCAGCCTATAGCAGCAAAGATAAAGAGATCTATAGAAAAAGTATTTCTACAGAGTGTTTATCATATGCTAATGAGGCCAGTGACTAGTCACAAGGGCGTTAGTTCCCTGGCTAGTTGGTCCACATAGCATGTTAGCACACCCCTTGCGGGCATGAGGACATGCATTACAATGCCCAGCATCATGGCAGCAAGATACAAAGACATGTTTGTGCACTGCTTTGTACTCATCAGCACTGAGCTATTTTGCCATCGGGCTGTATGCGTGTTGGCTTCATACACGCTCACTGCCCATGATCAGAAGTCCCCGCCACTTCCGGTCATGCGCACTACACCTCTCTGAAGCTCGGACACATACACCCAGCTTCTGAGTGTGAGTACTGCACATGACTGTAGGTGTGGACGACGTCTGATAATGGGCAGTGAGCATCTTTGAAGCGGGGACGCATATACCTGGTGTGGGGCCCCTGAGGCTTCAGTCGCCACATAGTATTGCGCCTTATTTTAGGTGCGATATTCGCCTAGGGCAAGAAGGGTGTTAAATCACCGGTGTTCCACATTTCACACCTACATAAAGCTTAAGAGCCTTCTCCCAAGGGGGGATGGCTCAGGGTAGGCAGGGGGGTGGCCATCATGAGTCATTGAACTTCCCCGGTCTTTGAAGCCAGCCACCTGGGGGGGGCGGGTTCCACTTGGGGTAGAAGTAGGAGCAAACACAGAATGACTAGTCAGCCTACCCGGGACACCAGTTCTGGGACACGACACCATCATCTCTGTCTTCTCTTCACGGGGCCTGGGGCTTGGAGTGGAGCACTCGGCCCAGGTGCCTCACAGCTGAAGGGCAACTCTCAAAAAGGACTTTCTTCTTCTTTCAAACACCGGTGACTTCTCCTAACTTATTCGGGGTTGACGGAGCCCATGACAACGGGTGACAGGTACTATCCGGGCGAGCACAAAGAGTGAGCAAAGACACCTGGAACCTCAGCCACTGACTGACTCTTGATTACCGACACCGCCGCCCCGCGCCTCGGTGCTCAAACGCCATCACTGCTCCCCTCACCCTCCTCCCCGGGGCCCGCTCTACCTGTGGGGAGCGATACCATCTCTGGCTGCTACCACCATTCGCCCCGGAGGACAGCGACAGCAGCGGCGGCTAAATCCCTGGCCGCATACCACAGGTGGCGTCACGAAATTCATCCTACTACTACTACCCCCATCATCTTCCCTCCTTATTGGTGTACACCTCGGGGCACGAAGTCGGGCAGGCCACCGCGACAATCCCGATCATCACACCGGCCAGGCCACGAGTAACGCAGGTACGAGATCCCCCGTGTCTGACGACCCCTGCCCCCTGGGTGCTACACTGGCATCAAAGAAGCGCACTGCTGACGGGTTCAAAGCAGTGCACATGTGCGGCTTTATACCGTGCTGCCATGACACTGGGCATTTCAAAGCATGTTAGCACGCCCACAAGGGTGGAATAGCATACTAAGTGGGCTGACTAGTCAGGGAACTAATACCCTTGCGACTAGTCACAACCTTAATTAGCATCTCATAAATGATCTTTCAAAATACTTTTTTTTAAAGATCTGGTAATGTATATTAGTAAATGCAGGGACGGATTGAGAGGGATTCTCGATATGCACCCAGAACTGCTCATGATTCTGGGTGACCGGGGACCTGACAGGTTCCCTTTATTGTCCCTCATTATGCTTTGGACTCTCTCCAGACCCCAGAGCATAGTAAATGTAAGATATGTTCTCCCCGTGCTTGCGTGGGTTTCCTCCAGGTTTTCTGGTTTCCTCCCACACCCTAAAGACTGATAGGGAATTTAGATTGTGAGTCCCAATGGGGACAGTGATGATCTCATCTGTAGAGCGCTGCGGAACTAATAGCTCTATATAAGTAAGTAAAGTAAATATGTAAAAAAATAATAAAAAAGTGCTTATACTCAACCAACTTATTACTCACCTCTCTGGCCCCTTGCTACCCACCGCCACGTGTCCGGTCCCCGTACGATCCTCTGATCACCACCGCTCACGCTGAAATCCCTGGGCCTCTCAAACTAAGCCAGGATTTGTGGCTCTGACGAAGCCTGGGAGGGGTCTGTGCAAGCATGCAAAAGGTCACAGCGCCATGATGTCACAATGTGCAAATAATAATAATAAATAATAATATTTATTCACTTACATAGCACTTTACATACACGATACATCAGCATCACTGTCCCCTTCCGGGCTCGCAATCTAAATTCCCTATCAGTCTTTGGAGTGTGGGAGGAAACCAGAAAACCCGGAGGATCAAGAGGAAACCCACGCAAACATCGTGAGAACATACAAACTTGCAGATGGTGTCCTTGGTGGGATTTGAACCCAGAACTCCAGTGCTGCAAGACTGCAGTGTTAACCACTGAGCCACCACAAGACTGCAGTGTTAACCACTGAGCCACCACAAGACTGCAGTGCTAACCACTGAGCCACCACAAGACTGCAGTGCTAACCACTGAGCCACCACAAGACTGCAGTGCTAACCACTGAGCCACCACAAGACTGCAGTGCTAACCACTGAGCCACCACAAGACTGCAGTGCTAGCCACTGAGCCACCATAAGACTGTAGTGCTACCCACTGAGCCACCGCAAGACTGCAGTGCTAACCACTGAGCAACCATACCCAGAACCAGTGAGTGATTAGAAAATGCAGTGAGGACCAAACAGGTGCCTGTGAGGAGTGGGAGGGGAGAGCCAGACAGGTGAGTGTTGGGGTAAGTATTTTTTTTTTACATTTTAATGGCCATTTTGCTGAATTCGCACAGAAGCAAACTACAAAAAAAACCTCATTTTGGCAAATGCATGTTTTTGGTAATATTTAAGCATAATAAACTTCCACTCAAATACATTTTCTCATCTGTAGAAATAAATCAGTTTTCAATGTAAATGACATTTGGGCAAAGAATACAGTATGACACTGTGGGACAAATATCATTATGTGATATAAAATAATATTATGACAGAACAAAATTCTGGCCAGCCTAATTCACACCTGTGCAATAATCATACTGGCCAGGCTAAGGCACACCTGTGCAATAATCATACTGGCCAGCCTAAGGCACACCCGTGCAATAATCATACTGGCCAGCCTAAGGCACACCTGTGCAGTAATACTAGCCAGCCTAAAGCACATCTGTGCAGTAATCATACTGACCTGCCTAAGGCACACCTGTGCAGTAATCATGCTGGCCAGCCTAAGGCACACCTGTGCAATAATCATGCTGGCCAGCCTAAGGCACACGTGTGCAATAATCATACTGGCCAGCCTAAGGCACACCTGTGCAGTAATCATAGTGGCCAGCCTAAGGCACATCTGTACAGTAATCATACTGGCCAGTCTAAGGCACACCTGTGCAATAATCATAGTGGCCAGCCTAAGGCACACCAGTGCAATAATCATACTGGCCAGTCTAAGGCACACCTGTGCAATAATCATAGTGGCCAGGCTAAGGCACACCTGTGCAATAATCATGCTATGTAATCAGCATCTTGATCTGTCACACCTGCAGATTTAGACAAATTTGTGAAAAACATTTGTGAGAAAAAAGTATTTTGTACATAGAAAAAGTCTTGAATCTTTGAGTTCAAAATGGGAGCAAAAACAAAAAAGTGTTGGGTTTATATATTTATTCCGTATACTTCTGGTATTGTGCATCTTTCCTTTGCAATATTTGTACTAAACCTGATGAGGGAGGGAATGTAACTGTGTCGGCTCAGCTACATATTGTTGCCAAAGCTTCAGCATCATTCCGGCCCAGGACGAGCCTGGCTGTGGGACACGTCCACTGGTAAATCTGCAGTTTATGATAGACATTAGGCGGCCTCATAATAGATGACATCTCCTTTTTATATGCTACACCTTGAAGACAACAGGGTTCTCAATCACCAGATAACCTTGAAACCACTGTGATACCAAATTGCTATCATGAATATTGCACAGACGTAGATATAACTCAGCAAACTCCCACTGTGCATACTAATGGCCACAAATAAAACATCCACGCCAACGTATCCTCCTCCAGTTCATCCGCAGGCAACACCAACTGCTGAATCAGCACCAAAGACTGAGCTCCTTATGGCACCGAAGCTCATACTTTAAGGGGTTGTTAACCTTTTGGGGACTTTTTTTTTACTTAAATGCATGGATTTGCACATAAAAATCATTTGCACAATTGGGGTTCATCGACAATTTTGCACTTTTTGGCTTTTACAAGCTCTTTATTTCTCTCCACATTCAACTTTGATGTGGTCTGTGAGCTGAGAGGAGCTCAGAACAAGACATAATAGTTACTCCCTGTCTGACCAGCAGAGTAAGCTGACTGACTGGGTCTCAGTTAACTCATTTTGTGGCTAGCAATAGACAGTGCAGCATAGAGGCTATAGAAGGCAATTGGTGCAAAATCTGTAATGAAACCCAATTGCAAAAGTATTTTTTTAAGTCCAAAATCAAAGCATCCAAGTTAAAAAAAAAAAAGAAGTACCAAAAAATGGAAGACCTACAATTTAAGTATTATTTTGTAAAATACATCTAGGTTTTCAGTTACACTCTTATTTACTTTGTTTTTTTTTACTGTCAAACTCAAAATCACATGAATACCCATAAAGATAAATGAAAGAATTGTGGTTTTCTGCGACTACCACTAGGGGGAGCTGCTTATTTCATACTGTTTTATTTAAGTTTATCTCTTTAGCAAATGTTACTTGTAAGGTTATATTCACATGTAGCTGTTTTTGTGTATATTTTTTGTGGATGAAAAACAAGCCATGGCCAGAGAACCGTAGAGGAAATTATGCATGATTTTGGTTTTTTTTTATACATTTTTTTTATGTTTTGCCACTTTAATTTTAATGGCGAAAACTGTATTAAAAATGTTGAAAGAATTAGCAAACAAAAAAAAACACATCACAGGTCAAAAAAAACGTAAAATAAGCATTATCGGAATAAGATGTTAGAAATCTCATTAATTATTCTATAGTGTAAAACACAGCATTTTATTGGTATGAAAAAAGGTGCTGTAAAAACCCCTTAAAAATGCAACATGTGAAGCAGTTCTTAAAGCAGGGGTCTAAAACTAAAATTGTGTTCACTGCCACTTAGAAAATTCCCACATTGTTAAATTTAGGCTGTGGCTACACAGCGACTTTGGCAGCGCCATAGATAAAGCTTTTCAACTTGTGAATACAAATATGCACCACACCATTAATATATTAGTCATTGTGCAACCCATTATTCAGAATACATATTGATAAACCAGCACTGTGTCCACCATTACTATAATTAGCTAATTTTCCCTCAGCCAATAACAATATAAATTAAATAGCCACTCACTGTGCCCAACCTCCCAATACGTTATAAGTCCCTGTCCTGTGTCCTAATCCTTGCCCCCTAATTCATTTCAATTTCATGTCATCTCTATATACAGATATACACACACATACACACACACACACACACACACACACATATACAGTCATATTAATGCTAACCTTTTTTCTTTATAACAATTTGGGGTTTTGCCATTTCTGTTTCATATATCTAATAACTGATGGACTGAGTAATATTTCTGGATTGAAATGAGGTTTATTGTATTAACAGAAAATGTGCAATCCGCATTTAAACAAAATTTGACAAGTGCAAAAGTATGGGCACCCTTATCAATTTCTTGATTTGAACCCTCCTAACTACTTTTTACTGACTTACTAAAGCACTAAATTGGTTTTGTAACCTCATTGAGCTTTGAGCTTCATAGGCAGGTGTATCCAATCATGAGAAAAGGTATTTAAGGTGGCCACTTGCAAGTTGTTCTCCTATTTGAATCTCCTATGAAGAGTGGCATCATGGGCTCCTCAAAACAACTCTCAAATGATCTGAAAACAAAGATTATTAAACATAGTTGTTCAGGGGAAGGTACAAAAAGTTGTCTCAGAGATTTAAACTGTCAGTTTCCACTGTGAGGAACATAGTAAGGAAATGGAAGAACACAGGTACAGTTCTTGTTAAGCCCAGAAGTGGCAGGCCAAGAAAAATACCAGAAAGGCAGAGAAGAAGAATGGTGAGAACAGTCAAGGACAATCCACATGTATATGAGGAGATAAGGTATGCACACCAGTGACTATGTAAGGGGAATACATGGAATAGCAGAAACTGCTGTGTGAATACTGACTTGAAAAATCCAATAGCTATATGTAAGAGTGAAAATGTGAAAAATGGAATCTGCATTACTGCCATGAACATATGAATCAAGAGAAATTTAGCTACTGAATTGATCAATGCAATAGAGCCCCAACACTACGCCAAAGTATTTCTCTACGTTGGGGTCCCTACCTTGTGTGTGTCCTCTCATGCAGTTAAAAACTTACCGTGTATGGGAAGCTGAGACCCAGGCTATTTATGCGTATGATATGGATTGGCAATAGGTGTGGTTGGGGAGGGTTCACAAACGAAAAACAACTAACAAATAAGGAATAACGTTTGGAACACCATTGTAAGTCTGAACTGGGTGCAAAAACCTAAAAAAACATCACTATGGGGAGATAAGGTATGCACACCAGTGACTATGTAAGGGGAATACATGGAATAGCAGAAACTGCTGTGTGAATACTGACTTGAAAAATCCACAGACCACCTCCAAAGACCTGCAGCATCATCTTGCTGCAGATGGTGTCAATGTGCATCGGTCAACAATACAGCGCACGTTGCACAAGGAGAAGCTGTATGGGAGAGTGATGCGAAAGAAGCCGTTTCTGCAAGCACGCCACAAACAGTCGCCTGAGGTATGGAAAAGCACATTTGGACAAGCCAGTTACATTTTGGAAGAAGGTCCTGTGGACTGATGAAACAATGATTGATTTGTTTGGTCATACAAAAAGGCGTTATGCATGGATGCAAAAAGACACGGCATTCCAAGAAAAGCACTTGCTACCCACAGTAAAATTTGGTGGAGGTTCCATCATGCTTTGGGGCTGTGTGGCCAATGCTGGCACCGGGAATCTTGTTAAAGTTGAGGGTCGCATGGATTCAACTCAGTATCAGCAGATTCTTGACAATAATGTGCAAGAATCAGTGACGAAGATGAAGTTACGCAGGGGATGGATATTTCAGCAAAACAATGATCCAAAACACTGCTCCAAATCTACTCAGGCATTCATGCAGAGGAACAATTACAATGTTCTGGAAATGCCATCCCAGTCCCCAGACCTGGATATCATTGAAAATCTGTTGGATGATGTGAAGCGGCTGTCCATGCTCGGCGACCATCAAACTTAACTGAACTGGAATTGTTTTGTAAACAGGAATGGTCAAATATACCTTCATCCAGGATCCAGGAACTAAACAGGAATTAAAAGCTACAGGAAGCGACTAGAGGCTGTTATTTCTGCAAAAGGAGGATCTACAAAATATTAATGTCACTTTTATGTTGAGGTGCCCATACTTTTGCACCGGTCAAATTTTGTTTAAATGTGGATTGCACATTTTCTGTTAGTACAATAAACCTCATTTCAATCCAGAAATATTACTCAGTCCATCAGTTATTAGATATATGAAACTAAAATAGCAAAAACCCAAATTGTTATAAAGAAAAAAGGTTAACACTAATAGGGGTGCCCTGTGACGGGGTGTACAGCAGAGCAAGGAGAGACAACAGGCCGAGGAACGATCCAACAGGTTTATTCACAAGAACACTGGAACAGCACACGATAAGTCCACGTAAAACAGATTCGGGGGCCCTTCCCGACAATCCTCGGACCGGATTACAAAGCAATCGTCCTTACAGTAGTCCAAAGAGTTCCACACAATCCCACGGGCCGCCACACAGGCCTAGCTCCGTCCGTGTCCACAGCCACACAGGCTGGAGCTCCTGCTCCCTTCAAGTTTCAGCTCACTCTGACTGAATCTCCCAGGTAAGCAGAGTTTACACTAGTTGGACTCTAGGCCCACCTCCCCCTACTCCCAGGAATGGAAGTGCCTCAAGAGGATATAACCTTGCATTTTAGGGGGTGATTACCTACAACAATAGAAATGTACACATAAGTAGTTCAAATAAGACAATGAACCCAGCTTGAAATAGGAATCTGTACAGCATATACAGTGAGAGGGTAAATTACATCTTCACAATCCCTCCCCCTCCCAACTTGTGTACGTACTAGGGACCTCTACAGGTCACTGGTTAAGTACACACAGGCAGAGCGTTACTTACATGTGGCTTCATGCAGCCACGAATTGGCATCGTAGCTCTCCCACATCATTGCCCAGGAGAACAGCTGCACGCAGACCACCCATCACCCCAACCACACATCGCCTGACCCCAAAACCAAAGCTCAGATCCACAGTGGCTGTGGGAATAGTCCTCCATTGTCCACCAGCCAGTTCAATGACAATCCCAGGTCCTCTATGGATTGCCTCAGGCCGAACCACTCGGGGATCAGCCAGTGTGAGGAAAGCACCCGAGTCACAAAATCCAACAAGTCTCTGTCCATCCAGCACAACCTCCTGCAAGTGCTTACCTCGATGAGCAGAAGTCGTCATAACTGCAGGTCGCACCCCGTAAACTCCTGGTGGTGCAACATGGGGGGCTGAGTCACTAGGCCAGTCCTCACATAGCGGTGCCACATCTTCCTCCATGGCGCTGGGCTGTAAATAATTAACAATCCGATTGGGCGCAGGATCAGTCCTCATTTGAACAGCTGGGCAGGAGACTTGCCGATGCCCTGGCTGTCCACATTGATAGCATCTGAGCTGGGTCTCCCTCCATCCAAGGCGTCCTCTTGGGTAAGGGGTAGGGGAACTTGGAGGCCGACTCCCACCTGAAGGTGCTGTAGGGGTTTGAGGATGATTCCTCCATGGGCTGGCTGGGCATGAGGCCTGCAAATGCCCGGGATGCCTACAAACATAACACCTGCGCTCTGTTACTTCCTCTCCCCGGCGTATTCCAGAAAGTGCAGTAGAAGCAACTGAAGGCACATTAACACGGGTATCAACATGTGGTGGCTTAGAGGAACGGGGAACAATGGGGGCAGAATAACTGGGGGCATCCGGTGTTGTGGAGCTGTTAGGCGTCTCTCCATCCTCCAACAAAACCCTCCACTGAGGCTTGATAGTGAGCACCTCATCAGCTAGAGCAGCAGCTTCCTCCACTGTCGCTGGTTTTCTCTCACGCACCCATTCCCGGATCTCAGCGGGGCACTGGGCAAAGAATTGTTCTTTTAGGATGACCTGGAGGAAGGTCTCCCAAGTTAAGGCTCCCTCTCCCTCCAGCCAGCGATGGCACACTTGTTTCAGTCTGTGGGCAAACATCTTGAAAGACACTTCTCCATCACAGGCTAATGTACGGAACTTAGTCCTATAAGTATCTGGGGTCACGGCATAATGTTCCAGAATGGTCTGTTTTATCTCCCCATACTCACAATTCCACTGAGGGTCCATAGCTCTATAGGCGTCGGCAGCTCCACCCTCCAAGAGGCCCACCAGGTGTCTGACTCGCTCTCTTTCTGGGACTTCCATTAATCGGCACTGATGCTCAAAGTCCTGAAAGAAGCCCTCAATGTCACCTGCAGCTTCATTAAATGGCTTAAAGTCCTTGCGGGACACTCTGGAGAATTCCCTCATAGTTGGTGCTGTGGTTAAAGTTTGTCTGGAGCCTCTAGCTGCTTCCACAGCAAATCTCCTCTCCAGCAATGCCCTCTCTTGAGCTCTGCGAATAGCATCCATCTTATATTCAATGGTGACCTCATCTCCAAGCAGTGCCATCTCCTCTTCATACCACACAATCCATTGACTTTTTTGGGTATTTACCTCCAGCTCCCGTCTTTCATCCCTTTGCTGTGAGGATCCTTCCTCCACGTCATTTTGCGAGCAGACTCCTTCTAGCGCCTCAATCAGCTGCTCCTTGGAGAGTCCTTTGAAACGAACTCCTACTTCACGGGCCTTTGATTGCAGGCTCCCCAAAGTCCAGGTCTTGTACTCTGCAGTGCTGGTTCCTGATGTTGAGCCATTGTCCTCCATTCCTTCTGCTCTGATCCCAGCGCTGCCAACCAGTTTGTGACGGGGTGTACAGCAGAGCAAGGAGAGACAACAGGCCGAGGAACGATCCAACAGGTTTATTCACAAGAACACTGGAACAGCACACGATAAGTCCACGTAAAACAGATTCGGGGGCCCTTCCCGACAATCCTCGGACCGGATTACAAAGCAATCGTCCTTACAGTAGTCCAAAGAGTTCCACACAATCCCACGGGCCGCCACACAGGCCTAGCTCCGTCCGTGTCCACAGCCACACAGGCTGGAGCTCCTGCTCCCTTCAAGTTTCAGCTCACTCTGACTGAATCTCCCAGGTAAGCAGAGTTTACACTAGTTGGACTCTAGGCCCACCTCCCCCTACTCCCAGGAATGGAAGTGCCTCAAGAGGATATAACCTTGCATTTTAGGGGGTGATTACCTACAACAATAGAAATGTACACATAAGTAGTTCAAATAAGACAATGAACCCAGCTTGAAATAGGAATCTGTACAGCATATACAGTGAGAGGGTAAATTACATCTTCACATGCCCAAACTTTTTCATATGACTGTATACAAATATATATGTCGCGGGCGGGGAGGAGGGTGTCAGCACACTACGCTCACCCCTTCTGCTCGGGTCCGGCAGCTGCTGCTCAGTGGTGGCTCGAGCGGTGGGCCGGATCCCGGGGGTTTCTCGAGCGGCACTCCTCGCCCGTGAGTGAAAGGGGGTTGTTGGGTGTGGGGATTGTTTATTGTCCGTGACGCCACCCACGGTTGTGGTGATTTCACCACCGCTGCTCAATACGGGGGTCCCGGGGATGGTGATGCGGAGCAGCCAGGTGTTGTGTTGCCCCTCCGTGGGTAGGGGTTGGTGATCTTGGGGCCCGGTGATGGCTTGGGGGGTGCAGGGCCTGGTGGGCGCAGGGACGCGGGGGGCAGCGCTGTGCCTTGCGGCACTGTGGTACTCACTCAGCCTGAGACGTTGACACAGTTTTTACGGTAAACCAAACGGCTGGTAAGACGGTCCCACGGACGGCTGCACTTGCTCTCCCAGTAGGTAACGGTGATGTCCCTCTTCCTAGCACCTTTGTGTACTTGTTGGTTGCGATGGGTCCCCACCGGTAACCCGCTCCCCGGCTTCAAGCTGGACCGGAGGAGCTCTACTCTTTGCCCGCAGGCGCTGGCCCTGAGAAACTGGTGCCTTGGCGGTGTCTCTCCTACACTGGCTGGGCTGTTGCCTTCAATCGGGACTTGGTTGTTGGGGGATCTACGTCCCCTTCACTGACGGATTTGGCAAATTCTGGCGACTCCAAGCCTTGCCGGGGTCCGAGAGGCCCCTGCCCTGGTGCTGACTGTCCTTCGGAACACTGCTCCAGACCGCCGGGCACACAGCCTCCGGGGTCCTTCCAGGAACTTCCAAACGGTCCCCCTCCAGACAGTCACCGCCGTTGCTGACCTTGCTGACCTGTCCTGCACACAGCTGGACTACTTCAGGCTTTGCACACTCCTTCTGTTCTATCACCACTCTTGCTTTCCTCCTTTACTACTTTTCTTTCTTCACTTAGTTGTTTACTCCTTTCTAGCCCTCAGCTAGACTTCACTCTTGCCCTGCCTGGGCTCAACTCTTCCACTCCACTCCTCCACTCCACTGCCTGGTTCTTCCCGCCTCCAGAGCTGTGATCTCCTCGGTGGGCGGAGCCAACCGCCTGGCCCACCCCCTGGTGTGAATCATCAGCCTCTGGAGGAAGGCAACAAGGATTTTTGGTTAGCTTTGGTGTTCCTAACTGGGATGTAGGGTGTGGTGGTGTGTGACCTGTGTCCCCTGGCTTGCCCAGGGCGACACATTCCCCCTTAGCAAAATGCAGACCGTCCGCGGGCTGCCGTCCAACACCGGTTTTATTTTTCTGAAAAGATAACATGGTAAATCAAAACATAAATACATTTTTAATAACTCTTCCCTTACGGGAGGCACATTTCTTAAACGTTGCATAACGGTTTACGGTTACAGTTTCCGCTCTCTCCCACCCAAGCAACCTGGCCCTGATGCTGCCCCTAAAGCCCAGGCAGCACCCCTTGACCCACAGTCCAGCACACGGTACCCGAGCGGGATCTGTCCTTCCCTCCAGAGGGTAGCCACCGGTTCCTTTGGTGGCTGGGCCCTAGCCTGCTCCGCTGAGGGCCCTCCCTCCAATCTGCCTCTCCGGAGGCGGCCTGCGGAAAACGGTAACGGCAAACAACATATTTACAAGCCACTTAACGTTTGTGGGTGCCCTGCAAGTTCACGGGCTTGTCCATGGATAGTTCCCATGCAAAACTTTTTAAACGGTCCCTACGGGGACAACGGTGCCGGCTCCAGCCGGTTGCAAATCACAAAGCAAATCAGGTAAACTTCGGTAATCATTTTCTTCTTATCATTTTTCAACTTTCAACACAAACTTAATGGTGGTCCCAACGGGGACTGTGCAGCGGCACTCCGCTGCCTTTTGCGGCTCAACAGTCCATTCTCACTCGTGGGACTCTAGTGCCACCTTCACATGGTGCACCGCTCTGGACCCCAATGGTAGCTCGTTGCAGGCGATCTTCTTCCATATACATGCGGGCATGCACATCCGCTCTACACCCCTCTCGGGCATCGATCTCCCTGCGCAGCTGCTGTTGCCGCTGCTCCCAGCCGGGAGGACTTTCTGTTTGCTCCGGTTCAGCGTGTGCGGGGGACGGACCCAGCCAGAGTCCCTCCGTGTCGGCTACGACCGGCACCTTCAGTAACGAGGGACCCCGCTGTGACATGGCCTCCTCTGCCTCCTGGCAGCTGCATCCCCGCCGTGCCTCCGGTGCATCTTTGCTGACGGCCTCAGCCTTCGGCTTCTCCCAGGGGAGCGTATCAGAGTGGTCACGAGCTTCTGCTGCAGGTCGGTCCGCCGGGGCGGATTGGCAGGGTACCGCTACCGGTGGTGATGGTAGCGGGCCTAGTGGCGGGACAGCAGCAGCTAACACGGGTAGCGGGGGAGGTAGCAGGGCGAGCGGGTATGGACCGGGTCCCTCAGCCGCGATGACCGACCCACTAGGGGTACAGGGGCGTGGGTCACTTACCCTCCCTTCCAAGACTCCCTCCACCTCGCGTCTCCGTATGGCCGCCACCATTTCCACCATGTCGGCCTCCCACTCCTCCAGGAGGAGCTGCATGCGGACCTGCAGACGGCTGCTTAGCTGGACAATCCGGACTTCCACCCGCGCCGCGATGCCAGGCGCGGGGACCACGGTGTTGTTGGTCGGACTCAGCATCTTTAGCAGCGGCTTCATCCAGGAACCAGTAAATGGCCGCAGAGTCCTGGCGTCCCTGCTTCTGTAGCCGCGGCTACATGCGTCCAGCCGCCATCGCGTCCCCCTTAGCTCTTTTCGGCCCCTCCTTTCTAGGGGCGGGGTTTTGGCCTTCGCGCCTCTACTACTCGAGAAGACGCTCGAGTGGGAACTTTTCGCGCCAAAGATGGCGGCTTCTGAAATTTTTCTGCCGGATATCTCCGGCGGTAACAAGGCGCACCTCTACCAAACGGCAGAGCGGTAGGATCCTGTTCGTGACGCCAAGTTGTCGCGGGCGGGGAGGAGGGTGTCAGCACACTACGCTCACCCCTTCTGCTCGGGTCCGGCAGCTGCTGCTCAGTGGTGGCTCGAGCGGTGGGCCGGATCCCGGGGGTTTCTCGAGCGGCACTCCTCGCCCGTGAGTGAAAGGGGGTTGTTGGGTGTGGGGATTGTTTATTGTCCGTGACGCCACCCACGGTTGTGGTGATTTCACCACCGCTGCTCAATACGGGGGTCCCGGGGATGGTGATGCGGAGCAGCCAGGTGTTGTGTTGCCCCTCCGTGGGTAGGGGTTGGTGATCTTGGGGCCCGGTGATGGCTTGGGGGGTGCAGGGCCTGGTGGGCGCAGGGACGCGGGGGGCAGCGCTGTGCCTTGCGGCACTGTGGTACTCACTCAGCCTGAGACGTTGACACAGTTTTTACGGTAAACCAAACGGCTGGTAAGACGGTCCCACGGACGGCTGCACTTGCTCTCCCAGTAGGTAACGGTGATGTCCCTCTTCCTAGCACCTTTGTGTACTTGTTGGTTGCGATGGGTCCCCACCGGTAACCCGCTCCCCGGCTTCAAGCTGGACCGGAGGAGCTCTACTCTTTGCCCGCAGGCGCTGGCCCTGAGAAACTGGTGCCTTGGCGGTGTCTCTCCTACACTGGCTGGGCTGTTGCCTTCAATCGGGACTTGGTTGTTGGGGGATCTACGTCCCCTTCACTGACGGATTTGGCAAATTCTGGCGACTCCAAGCCTTGCCGGGGTCCGAGAGGCCCCTGCCCTGGTGCTGACTGTCCTTCGGAACACTGCTCCAGACCGCCGGGCACACAGCCTCCGGGGTCCTTCCAGGAACTTCCAAACGGTCCCCCTCCAGACAGTCACCGCCGTTGCTGACCTTGCTGACCTGTCCTGCACACAGCTGGACTACTTCAGGCTTTGCACACTCCTTCTGTTCTATCACCACTCTTGCTTTCCTCCTTTACTACTTTTCTTTCTTCACTTAGTTGTTTACTCCTTTCTAGCCCTCAGCTAGACTTCACTCTTGCCCTGCCTGGGCTCAACTCTTCCACTCCACTCCTCCACTCCACTGCCTGGTTCTTCCCGCCTCCAGAGCTGTGATCTCCTCGGTGGGCGGAGCCAACCGCCTGGCCCACCCCCTGGTGTGAATCATCAGCCTCTGGAGTTAGGCAACAAGGATTTTTGGTTAGCTTTGGTGTTCCTAACTGGGATGTAGGGTGTGGTGGTGTGTGACCTGTGTCCCCTGGCTTGCCCAGGGCGACACATTCCCCCTTAGCAAAATGCAGACCGTCCGCGGGCTGCCGTCCAACACCGGTTTTATTTTTCTGAAAAGATAACATGGTAAATCAAAACATAAATACATTTTTAATAACTCTTCCCTTACGGGAGGCACATTTCTTAAACGTTGCATAACGGTTTACGGTTACGGTTTCCGCTCTCTCCCACCCAAGCAACCTGGCCCTGATGCTGCCCCTAAAGCCCAGGCAGCACCCCTTGACCCACAGTCCAGCACACGGTACCCGAGCGGGATCTGTCCTTCCCTCCAGAGGGTAGCCACCGGTTCCTTTGGTGGCTGGGCCCTAGCCTGCTCCGCTGAGGGCCCTCCCTCCAATCTGCCTCTCCGGAGGCGGCCTGCGGAAAACGGTAACGGCAAACAACATATTTACAAGCCACTTAACGTTTGTGGGTGCCCTGCAAGTTCACGGGCTTGTCCATGGATAGTTCCCATGCAAAACTTTTTAAACGGTCCCTACGGGGACAACGGTGCCGGCTCCAGCCGGTTGCAAATCACAAAGCAAATCAGGTAAACTTCGGTAATCATTTTCTTCTTATCATTTTTCAACTTTCAACACAAACTTAATGGTGGTCCCAACGGGGACTGTGCAGCGGCACTCCGCTGCCTTTTGCGGCTCAACAGTCCATTCTCACTCGTGGGACTCTAGTGCCACCTTCACATGGTGCACCGCTCTGGACCCCAATGGTAGCTCGTTGCAGGCGATCTTCTTCCATATACATGCGGGCATGCACATCCGCTCTACACCCCTCTCGGGCATCGATCTCCCTGCGCAGCTGCTGTTGCCGCTGCTCCCAGCCGGGAGGACTTTCTGTTTGCTCCGGTTCAGCGTGTGCGGGGGACGGACCCAGCCAGAGTCCCTCCGTGTCGGCTACGACCGGCACCTTCAGTAACGAGGGACCCCGCTGTGACATGGCCTCCTCTGCCTCCTGGCAGCTGCATCCCCGCCGTGCCTCCGGTGCATCTTTGCTGACGGCCTCAGCCTTCGGCTTCTCCCAGGGGAGCGTATCAGAGTGGTCACGAGCTTCTGCTGCAGGTCGGTCCGCCGGGGCGGATTGGCAGGGTACCGCTACCGGTGGTGATGGTAGCGGGCCTAGTGGCGGGACAGCAGCAGCTAACACGGGTAGCGGGGGAGGTAGCAGGGCGAGCGGGTATGGACCGGGTCCCTCAGCCGCGATGACCGACCCACTAGGGGTACAGGGGCGTGGGTCACTTACCCTCCCTTCCAAGACTCCCTCCACCTCGCGTCTCCGTATGGCCGCCACCATTTCCACCATGTCGGCCTCCCACTCCTCCAGGAGGAGCTGCATGCGGACCTGCAGACGGCTGCTTAGCTGGACAATCCGGACTTCCACCCGCGCCGCGATGCCAGGCGCGGGGACCACGGTGTTGTTGGTCGGACTCAGCATCTTTAGCAGCGGCTTCTTCCAGGAACCAGTAAATGGCCGCAGAGTCCTGGCGTCCCTGCTTCTGTAGCCGCGGCTACATGCGTCCAGCCGCCATCGCGTCCCCCTTAGCTCTTTTCGGCCCCTCCTTTCTCGGGGCGGGGTTTTGGCCTTCGCGCCTCTACTACTCGAGAAGACGCTCGAGTGGGAACTTTTCGCGCCAAAGATGGCGGCTTCTGAAATTTTTCTGCCGGATATCTCCGGCGGTAACAAGGCGCACCTCTACCAAACGGCAGAGCGGTAGGATCCTGTTCGTGACGCCAAGTTGTCGCGGGCGGGGAGGAGGGTGTCAGCACACTACGCTCACCCCTTCTGCTCGGGTCCGGCAGCTGCTGCTCAGTGGTGGCTCGAGCGGTGGGCCGGATCCCGGGGGTTTCTCGAGCGGCACTCCTCGCCCGTGAGTGAAAGGGGGTTGTTGGGTGTGGGGATTGTTTATTGTCCGTGACGCCACCCACGGTTGTGGTGATTTCACCACCGCTGCTCAATACGGGGATCCCGGGGATGGTGATGCGGAGCAGCCAGGTGTTGTGTTGCCCCTCCGTGGGTAGGGGTTGGTGATCCCGGGGCCCGGTGATGGCTTGGGGGGTGCAGTGCCTGGTGGGCGCAGGGACGCGGGGGGCAGCGCTGTGCCTTGCGGCACTGTGGTACTCACTCAGCCTGAGACGTTGACACAGTTTTTACGGTAAACCAAACGGCTGGTAAGACGGTCCCACGGACGGCTGCACTTGCTCTCCCAGTAGGTAACGGTGATGTCCCTCTTCCTAGCACCTTTGTGTACTTGTTGGTTGCGATGGGTCCCCACCGGTAACCCGCTCCCCGGCTTCAAGCTGGACCGGAGGAGCTCTACTCTTTGCCCGCAGGCGCTGGCCCTGAGAAACTGGTGCCTTGGCGGTGTCTCTCCTACACTGGCTGGGCTGTTGCCTTCAATCGGGACTTGGTTGTTGGGGGATCTACGTCCCCTTCACTGACGGATTTGGCAAATTCTGGCGACTCCAAGCCTTGCCGGGGTCCGAGAGGCCCCTGCCCTGGTGCTGACTGTCCTTCGGAACACTGCTCCAGACCGCCGGGCACACAGCCTCCGGGGTCCTTCCAGGAACTTCCAAACGGTCCCCCTCCAGACAGTCACCGCCGTTGCTGACCTTGCTGACCTGTCCTGCACACAGCTGGACTACTTCAGGCTTTGCACACTCCTTCTGTTCTATCACCACTCTTGCTTTCCTCCTTTACTACTTTTCTTTCTTCACTTAGTTGTTTACTCCTTTCTAGCCCTCAGCTAGACTTCACTCTTGCCCTGCCTGGGCTCAACTCTTCCACTCCACTCCTCCACTCCACTGCCTGGTTCTTCCCGCCTCCAGAGCTGTGATCTCCTCGGTGGGCGGAGCCAACCGCCTGGCCCACCCCCTGGTGTGAATCATCAGCCTCTGGAGGAAGGCAACAAGGATTTTTGGTTAGCTTTGGTGTTCCTAACTGGGATGTAGGGTGTGGTGGTGTGTGACCTGTGTCCCCTGGCTTGCCCAGGGCGACACATATACATACATGATGTATATTATATATTTTTCCATCAGCAGTAAAACTGCAGGTATGATAATGTGTACTGTGCTATAAATGTGAAGGGAACCTCAAATTTATGTCAAGAGCATCTCTTCAAATATATTGCCTTAGAAAATTGCCAGTGTATTCATTACCTGCTGCCTCTGTCTCCTGTCTGCCTGCGGCCTGCGGTGCTTTTCTCCAGTGTTTACACTACCTGCTGCTTATGGCTCCTGTCTGTGGCTTCCAGTGTTTCCGCTCTCTGCTGCTTCCATCTCCTGTCTGCCTGCGGCCTCCAGTGCTTCTCCCGTGTTTCCTCTACCTTCTGCTTCCATCTCCTGTCCGCCTGTGGCCTCCAGAGCTTCTTCTCCAGTATTACCACTATGTGACGCCCTGGGCAAGCCAGGGGTCACAGGTCATCACACCACCACACCCTACACCCCAGTTAGGAACATCAGAGCTAACCCAAAATCCTTGTTGCCTTCCTCCAGGGGCTGATGTTCACACCAGGGGGTGGGCCAGGCGGTTGGCTCCGCCCACCGAGGAGTTCAAAGATCTGGAGGTGGGAAAACCAGGCAGTCAGCTCAGGGAAGAGCTTGAGAACAGTTAGGGAAGTGAAGGAGTAAACAGCTAAGATGAGCTAAGGAAGTGAAAGTGGTGAAGTGACGGAAGTAAAGTGGTAAAGGAGGAAAGTAAGAGCGGTGACAGTAAGAAAGCCTGAAGTGGACCAGCTGTGTGCAGGACAGAGTCAGCAAGGTCAGCAACGGCAGTGATTGTCCGGAGGGGTGACCGCTTGGAAGTTCCTGGAAGGACCGCAGACGGGTGGTGGCCCGGCGGTCTGGAGCAGTGTACAAAGGACAGTCAGCACCAGGGCAGGGGCCTCTCGGACCCCGGCAAGGCTAGGAGTCGCCATAATTTGCCAAATCCATCAGTGAAGGGGACGTAGATCCCCCAACAACCAAGTCCCGATTGAAGGCAACAGCCCAACCATTACAGTAGAGACACCGCCACCGCCAGGGCACCAGTTTCTAAGGGCCAGCGCCTGCGGGCAAAGAGTAGAGCTCCTCCGGTCCAGCTTGAAGCCGGGGAGCGGGTTACCGGTGGGAACCCATCGAAACCATCAACAACAAAGGTGCAGGAAAAGGGACATCACCGTCACCTTCTGGGGAAAGCAAGTGCAGCCGTCCGTGGGAACCGTCTTTCCAGCCATGTGGTTTACCGAGAACTGTGTCACCGTCTCAGGCTGAGTGAGTACCACAGTGCCGCAAGGCACAGCGCTGCCCCCGCGTCCCTGCGCCCACCAGGCCCTGCATCTCCCACCTCATCACTGGGCCCCGGGATCACCAACCCCTACCCACGGAGGGGCAACACAACAACTCGCTGCTACACACCATCATTCCCGGGATCCCCATACAGAGCAGCGGTGGTGAAATCACCACAACCGTGGGTGGCGGACAATAGACTATATCCCAAAACCCAATCCCCTTTCACTCACGGGCGAGGAGCACCGCTCGAGAGCCCCCGGGATCCGGCCCACAGCTCGAGCCACCACTGAGCAGCAGCAGCCGGACCCGAGCAGAGGGGTGAGCGTAGTGCTGACACCCTCCTCCCCGCCCGCGACAACTACCTGCTGCTTTCATCTCCTGTCTGCCTGCGGCCTCCAGTGCTTCTCCAGTATTACCACTACCTTCTGCTTCCATCTCCTGTCTGCCTGCGGCCTCCAGTGCTTCTCCCGTGTTTCCTCTACTTTCTGCTTCCATCTCCTGTCTGCCTGTGGCCTCCAGAGCTTCTTCTCCAGTATTACCACTACCTGCTGCTTTCATCTCCTGTCTGCCTGCGGCCTCCAGTGCTTCTCCTGTGTTTCCTCTACCTTCTGCTTCCATCTCCTGTCTGCCTGCGGCCTCCAGTGCTTCTTCTCCCGTGTTTCCACTATCTGCTGCCTCTGTCTCCTGTCTGCCTGCGGCCTCCAGTGCTTCTGCTGTTTACAGCTGGCCTCAACTGCCCGCTGCACTGACGTCCCTGTTCCCACCCAGGCTTGGAGGATCCACTCTCAAGGTCAGCCGAAACACTTTGCTGTCAGTGTACTTGTTGCTGACTATGCCACGAAGACCGGGGCCACACGGGGCACTAGTGCAATCCTTGCATGACACTCGGCTCACGCTGGCAGTACAGCAGAGCCAAGTGTCATGCGAGTATCCCTGCGACTGAGGTCCGACTGTGCGAGCGGACCTTAGCTGCGGGGGGTGGGCCGGCACTGAGGAGGGGAGGGCCGGCGCTGTGGAGGGGAGGGAGAGATTTCTCTCCCTCTCTCCTCCGTAGCAGGCTGTTGCCATTCTCACTCTGCACTTTCATTACACCGGTGTACCGTGAGTGTAGTACGATTTTTCTCTCGCCCCATACACTTGAATGATCAAAAGAAGGAAATTCCAGCGCAGTCCAATATGTCCGATTAAAATTCATTTTTATTTAGTAAATCCATAAAAATTAGGAAAATGCAAAGCGGTCAGCAGGATATTGCATGGATGTTATACAGACCCCACAAAGCTACGCGTTTCGACGTTGAGTCTTAATCATGCTCTTTCTTTTCTTGGATACACTTGAATGGGTGCGAGAGAAAGTCTCGCATTACAGTCGCAGCATGCTTTGATTGTTTTCTCGATCCGATTAGGGCTGAGACAATAATCGCTCACATGTACTGACACACAGGCTAAAATTGGTCCGAGTGGAATGCAATGTTTTATCGCACTCCACTCGCACCGTTTTTCTCGCCCTGTGGCTTAGGCCTAACCACCGGGCTCTGATAGCTAACTTCATTACTGAGCTCCAAGTTTTGATAAAACATTTGCACTTTAAGCAACTTCTGTGCTGAAATACATTTTATTTTTTTTTTCATTCCGACTTTCATAAAGGGAAGAGATCTGACGATGAGCGACAGAACCTTCCGTTATTTTGGGTCTTCGCTAATAGACCCGTTTACAAAGAAGCCAACCCTGTAACAACAAAGCCAACTGCAATTATGATCAAACATCTCATTTCCGCGCATTAAACGTTTCATGATTTTCCTCCTTTTAAGTATTAATAGAGGATGTGCTCCCGGGCCAAGATTTAAATACAAAAGGGTCCATGGAAGACAAACTCCGAAAGTGTTTAACTTGTATAACGCCTGAGCAAAATGAAGTGTGTGAAGTTTCTAAGTACTGCCCTGCGCAATCTGACCAATTGTGTCACCGAGCAATGAAAAAGAATGAAAGAGGATATAATTCAGCTATTATACTACAATTATTTCCTCCGGGGTAACAACCGGCAATGGAGATTATTTAGGAAGGAATATAGAATTATCCGTGACATTGAAGAAAAACGTGGTGATTACCTTCTGCCATATTTGTCGCTATTGAAAAAAGAACAAGAGGATCTAAGTAGGATAATTGATTGTCATTTACAAAGGCAAAGAACATTGGCATTTTCGAAACCGCTGCCGTACAAATATAGATATATCCGGAGACACGAGGCGCCAACATCAGTTCTCCGCTTTATTAAGATCTCGCTTTATCGGCGCCTTTTGTGTTAATTTATAGATTTTTATCCTATATTGTAAATAATGTGCGTTGCTATTTGGATCTCTGCGCTCGGCTGTGGCCTGACAAGGAAGATTTTATGACAAGGAATAAAAGTGAATGTTACGTAAAATGGGCTTAAAATAAAATAGATTATGCCGTAACTGGCTTCTCCGAGGTTTACGCTTGGGTATGTGGTGCGTCTCCGATCCCATGCTCTTCAGGTACAGAGAATATTGGATGAGGGTATGAAATACTTGCTACAGGCAAAATTCAATATTTTAAAAAGTTATTTTTTTTATTCCAAATTTGCAACTAAAACCTGTAATTTAAGTCAATTACATGGTGAATTTAAAACTAAAGACGCCTGTCGATGAGACAGTTTTGAAGGCGACTCACAGATGACTGTACCCCCTCCTGGGTGCAGAAATCACCTTCTCCTTGGGATTCCACCAACACCCCCACACATAGGTAACACCAGCCACAAAAGCCTAGTCACCCCCCCAGGACAATAGGGACACACCAGTGGGCGGGACCAGGCAGATGGGAACGCCCACTTTGGGGTCCTGAGGTGTCAGGGGAGGGAACACAACAGTGAAGTCTGAGTCCAGTGTGTAGTAGACAGAGGAGTGGAGAGGAGTGTGAAGTGGTGGTCAGGGGTTGGAGCCCCTGGACTACCGGACTACCTGAGCTGATTAGGTGGCAGATGGCAGTGCAGGGCCAGAGGCGACGAAGATCCGGTCGCGGGAGACCTAAAGTAGACCAGGGCAGGGTTGTAGCCCGCTGGTGCCGACAGCAGTAATCCGGTTCAGAGGCCATGCACAGTCGGGGTACCGGGACCCCAGGGCAAGGACTGCTTCAAGCACCTTACCGATTAGCTAGCAGGGGACAAGGTTCCAGACTTTGTCCCACGAGTAGCCCAGAGAGCGAAACGGAAGCCCAACTCGGGGGATAGGGTGTCCGCCAGAATCCACAGAGATCCCAAGGGTCAGATTTTGCGGGCAACAGCTCCCACTGTATACAAAACACAGGGGAGCGGCTTTCTCCCGTTCTATGCGGGTTAAGTAAACACACAAGAAACTACAAGTGCAGGAGGAAGGGCCCCTGCCCTGTCAGCCTGTGTGCGGGACCAGCACACCCCTCCAGAGGCTCCCGGCATTTGGCCTTGGTTTACCACATGGACTTTGTGTGATTTATTACCACAGTGAGTACACCGGTACCATCCGGTCCATTTGTAAAGTCTGCTCTCTGCAATCCCGCACCATCCTCTGGGCCCCGGGACTACACCTTCCCTACCCGTGGATGGGATTCCACCTTGCTGCCCAGCTCCATCGCCCTGGGCGTTCCATACCAAGGCAGCGGCGGTGTCACCGACCATCACCGCAACCCATGAGTGGCGTCACTGACAAACTCTTCCCCTGTAAATAACCCCTTTTATTTGTTGTGGGCGATGGGCCGCTGCACGAGCCCCGGATCCGGCTGCCACTCGAGCCCCAGCCACGATCCCGGATCTGAGCACCTCGGGCAGCCCTTCCCTGACGTGGTCAGTCACCCCCTGCCCACGACATTAATACAACTGCATTTGCCCTGCTGCCCCCTCCCATTTCTCAGTGCTGGCATCAGTGACAATAAATCTGAACTGAATTAGCACTGCTGCCCCCACCCGAGCTCCCTCCCACCTCTCAGCAGTGATAGTGAATGTACTAGGAGGTGGGGGGGGGGCAGTGAATATGCAAATTGTATTTCCATACACTTGACTAGTGTGCACAAGACACTGTATTCTATGGTGCTTACAACAAGATAACAGGATAAGGTAGAGCAATAAAACTTACAGATCCTGAAAGATCTAGTGAAGTCCTATTTAAAGATTACATTAGTATTGTACTACAAAATCACCTGACAGATTCCTATGGCAGTATTTTGTGGGCTGAAGAAGAATTAAATAGGGCAGGTAGAGGAGAATATTTTATTTGTTATATACAGTGCCTACAAGTAGTATTCAACCCCCTGCAGATTTAGCAGGTTTGATAAGATGCAAATAAGTTAGAGCCTTCAAACTTCAAACAAGAGCAGGATTTATTAACAGATGCATAAATCTTACAAACCAACAAGTTATGTTGCTCAGTTAAATTTTAATAAATTTGCAACATAAAAGTGTGGGTCAATTATTATTCAACCCCTAGGTTTAATATTTTGTGGAATAACCCTTGTTTGCAATTACAGCTAATAATCGTCTTTTATAAGACCTGATCAGGCCGGCACAGGTCTCTGGAGTTATCTTGGCGCACTCCTCCATGCAGATCTTCTCCAAGTTATCTAGGTTCTTTGGGTGTCTCATGTGGACTTTAATCTTGAGCTCCTTCCACAAGTTTTCAATTGGGTTAAGGTCAGGAGACTGACTAGGCCACTGCAACACCTTGATTTTTTCCCTCTTGAACCAGGCCTTGGTTTTCTTGGCTGTGTGCTTTTGGTCGTTGTCTTGTTGGAAGATGAAATGACGACCCATCTTAAGATCCTTGATGGAGGAGCGGAGGTTCTTGGCCAAAATCTCCAGGTAGGCCGTGCTATCCATCTTCCCATGGATGCGGACCAGATGGCCAGGCCCCTTGGCTGAGAAACAGCCCCACAGCATGATGCTGCCACCACCATGCTTGACTGTAGGGATGGTATTCTTGGGGTCGTATGCAGTGCCATCCAGTCTCCAAACGTCACGTGTGTGGTTGGCACCAAAGATCTCGATCTTGGTCTCATCAGACCAGAGAACCTTGAACCAGTCTGTCTCAGAGTCCTCCAAGTGATCATGAGCAAACTGTAGATGAGCCTTGACATGACGCTTTGAAAGTAAAGGTACCTTACGGGCTCATCTAGAACGGAGACCATTGCGGTGGAGTACGTTACTTATGGTATTGACTGAAACCAATGTCCCCACTGCCATGAGATCTTCCCGGAGCTCCTTCCTTGTTGTCCTTGGGTTAGCCTAGACTCTTCGGACAAGCCTGGCCTCGGCACGGGTGGAAACTTTCAAAGGCTGTCCAGGCCGTGGAAGGCTAGCAGTAGTTCCATAATCCTTCCACTTCCGGATGATGCTCCCAACAGTGGAGACAGGTAGGCCCAACTCCTTGGAAAGGGTTTTGTACCCCTTGCCAGCCTTGTGACCCTCCACGATCTTGTCTCTGATGGCCTTGGAATGCTCCTTTGTCTTTCCCATGTTGACCAAGTATGAGTGCTGTTCACAAGTTTGGGGAGGGTCTTAATTAGTCAGAAAAGGCTGGAAAAAGAGATAATTAATCCAAACATGTGAAGATCATTGTTCTTTGTGCCTGAAATACTTCTTAATACTTTAGGGGAACCAAACAGAATTCTTGTGGTTTGAGGGGTTGAATAATAAATGACCCTCTGAATAAACTTTTCACAATTTAAAAAAAAAAATAAAAAAAGAAATAACATTCTGTTTTGCTGCATTTCACACTTCCAGGCTGATCTACAGTCCAAATGTCACAATGCCAAGTTAATTCCGAATGTGTGAACCTGCTAAATCTGCAGGGGGTTGAATACTACTTGTAGGCATTGTATTATCTGGATACTCCATTGTGTGTTATGGTTTTACCATGTCACTATATAGTGGAATATTGACAGCGGAAACAACAAAAACAATAAAAATGTATAAATAAAGATTAAAAATCCGCCTTATTTTAAGGGATACATATTATGAAAGGTTCTCGGTTTTGGGTTACCCTGCTGACAAAAATCCCTGTATGACGTGGGGGCGATTGGTAACAATTTTGCTGACTATAAACACATTTTAGAGCGGATTCTTTTTGTACGTTTCTTGCTTCGCAGGTGTCAGGATCTCATTTCTCTCGACTGTTTGATATCGCTCTGACACAGCTGTAAGCCGACAGCCGACCTCAGGCGCTGCACATTTCCTCCAACGCCGGTGTTTTACGCGCCCCTTATGGGCAAAACCAGGGATTTTTTTTTGGGAAAAAATCCTTAGGCTTCCGGACAAGTGAAATATATGATAAAACATTTTATGGTAATGGATTGTTCCATTTTACTATTCAGTCCACAGAACAGAGGATAAAATATGGTGACATTTCCCTTAGACAGTTTAGTGCGTTCCGCCACGGCATGGCGACTATGAAATTTAAAAGATGTTTGCCGGAGGGTAGGGGCTAAAGGCTAGCATTACCGCTACACAACCGCTTGTATGCTTCATTGGATTTACACCGTATTTGGTCTTTGGTGTTGATTACATTGCTCTTGTGGAACATGAAGGTCATTTAAAAGGCAAAAGAATGAATCGTCTATGCAACACTATGCCCAACAGCAACACGTTAAAGTCAGGACTCAATTATTAAAAAAAAACAAAAAACCTTTTATGTTGATCATATTCAAAACCTGACAAGGGCAACGCCATTCTGATGACGCGGCCTGTAACCTATGCCCAGAAATTTCATAGCCGTAATAAAGACATTAAATCAATGTAATTAAATTAGGATCCTGATAGGTTAAACATGTTTTCTTCATTTTATCTAATGAAATATACTGCACCCAGGTACAAAAATATCTCCCTACATACCTGAATATAGCTACTATAATACTGCCCCTATGTACAAGAATATAACTACTATAATACTGCCCCTATGTACAAGAATATAACTACTATAATACTGCCCCTATGTACAAGAATATAACTACTATAATACTGCCCCCTATGTACAAGAATATAACTACTATAATACTGCCCCTATGTACAAGAATATAACTACTATAATACTGCCCCTATGTACAAGAATATAACTACTATAATACTGCCACCTATGTACAAGACTATAACTACTATAATACTACCCCTATGTACAAGAATATAACTACTATAATACTGCCACCTATGTACAAGAATATAACTACTATAATACTACCCCTATGTACAAGAATATAACTACTATAATACTGTCCCCTATGTACAAGAATATATCTACAATAATACTGCCCCCTATGTACAAGAATATAACTATTATAATACTGCCTCCTATGTACAAGAATATAACTACTGTAATACTGATTCAATAGTATGAATCAGCTCACCGTGGAAAAAGCTCAGTCTTGATTTCGTCCTGGAGCACGGACAGGCACTGCCACAGCCCAAAATAATGCAAAAGATAAGGATGTCCAGCTCCTCCTGGAGCTGGACATCCTTATCTTTTGCACTGTAATACTGACCCTATGTACAAGAATATAACTACTATAATACTGACCCTATGTACAAGAATATAGCTACTATAATACTGCCCCTATGTACAAGAATATAACTACTATAATACTGCCCCCTATGTACAAGAATATAACTACTATAATACTGCTCCTATGTACAAGAATATAACTACTATAATATTGCCCCTATATATAAGAATATAACTACTATAATACTGCTCCTATGTGCAACAATATAACTACTATAATACTGCCCCTATGTACAAGAATATAACTACTATAATACTGCGCCAATAGTACAGGAAATAAACTACTATAATACTGCCCCTATGTACAAGAATATAACTACTATAATACTGCCCCCTATGTACAAGAATATAACTACTATAATACTGTCCCTATGTACAAGAATATAACTACTATAATACTGCCCCCTATGTACAAGAATATAACTACTATAATACTGCCCCTATGTACAAGAATATAACTACTATAATACTGCCCCTATGTACAAGAATATAACTACTATAATACTGTCCCTATGTACAAGAATATAACTACTATAATACTGCCCCCTATGTACAAGAATATAACTACTATAATACTGCCCCTATGTACAAGAATATAACTACTATAATACTGCCCCTATGCACAAGAATATAACTACTATAATACTGCCCCTATGCACAAGAATATAACTACTATCATACTCCCCCCTATGTACAAGAATATAACTACTATAATACTGCCCCTATGTACAAGAATATAACTACTATAATACTGCCCCTACGTACAAGAATATAAACTACTATAATACTGCCCCTATGTACAAGACTAGAACTACAATACTGCTTTATAGCAATAAACCTCCAAACCACAGTGCCTGATTTAAATCTCTTAGATTAAAGTCAGCAATTAGCATTAAGAGATTTTACTGTTTAAAAAAGGGATAGATCCAAAATCATGACAAGGAACCTATGCAGACCACCTGTTAAGATTAAGCTCTCCTGAAAAGGTCTGAGTGCATTTTAGGATCATCCTGAAATTACATTATTAGTGTGCATATATATATATTATATAATACACATATATACACACACAAACACACACACACACACAGTATATAAAAGTATCGAACACCTCAAGTAAATATATTTCTAAAGGTGTTGTTGACTTGAATTTCTCACCAGATGTCAGTAACGAACCATTCAATCCACACAGGCAATGAAATCAAACCATAGATGACCATAAATTAAGTAATGTGTAATAATGAGAAATGACACGGAAAAAGTATTGAACAAATAAAGAAAGAGAGATCCAATAATATCAGCTGGCTCGACTAGTGGCCCATAAAAAGGAGTCTCATTACCAAGGTGCCACACAAGAAACATCTCATGATGGGTAAAATGAGTGAGTTGTCTCAAGACCTTCACAACCTTATTGTTGAAAAATATAATGATGGCAATGATTACAAAAGAATTTCTAAACTACTGAAGCTTCCAGTGAGAACTGTTAGGAGCCGTAATCCAGAAGTGGAAAGAACATAATTGCAGCTATAAACCAGTCACAATCAGGTGCTCCTTGCAAGATTTCAGACAGAGTGAAAATTATATTCGTTGTCCCAGAGCCAAGGACCACCGGTGTAGAGCTACAAAAACACCTGGAATCAGCAGCTAATGCAAGTATGCAAGTAATGCACTCCCCCTCCATGGTGTGTATGCACGCTCACCACACAAGATGATTACAAGCCTGTGAAATACTGGGAGAATATAGTCTGGTGATGAGACCAAAATTGAACTCTTTGGAGGCCATAATACACACCAAGTTTGGAGGCCAAAAGGGAAATCATCCCAAAAACACCAACAACGGTGAAGTGTGGAGGGGGGAACACCATGGTGGGGGGCTGTTTTTCAGCAGGCGGCACTGGCAAATTGCATATAATTGAAAGAAGGATGAATGAATAAATGAGCTGAGACATTCCTGATAAAAATCTGCTGCCCTCTACCAGGATGATGAAGATGAAATGAGGGTGGACATTTCAGCAAGACAACGATCCCAAACACACAGCCAAGATACTGTCAACTGGTTTGCAAGAAAGAAAATAAATCTGCTAGAATGGCCGAGCCGATCACCAGAGCTGGATCCAATAGAATGTATGGAAAGATCTAAAGCTCAGAGTCATAGAAGGAGCTGGGACCTGCAGGATGTGAGGAGTGTGTGTGGAAGAATGGGCCAAAATCCACCTGAGCAATGCAGGTGACTAGTGTCTCCATACAGAAGGCATCATTTCTCGTTATTACACATCACTAAATTTTTATGGACATCAACGGTTTGATTTATTTGCCTGTGTGGATTGGATGGATACACATATATATACACACACTAGCTGTACTCCCCGGCTTCGCCTGGGTTAATAACTGTTAACAAAATAGAATGTAGTAACAAAAATTTATTCTGCACACAATATCCGCTGCCTGGGATAGTAACTGTCTCTCTGTTTCTCTCCAATTCTCTGTCTCCCCCTCTGTATATATCGCTCTGTCTCTCTCTCTTTGTTTGTGTCTTTCCCTGTCTGTCTCTGTCTCGTTCTCCGTCTGTCTCTGTCTCGTTCTCCGTCTGTCTCTGTCTCGTTCTCCGTCTGTCTCTGTCTCGTTCTCCGTCTGTCTCTGTCTCGTTCTCCGTCTGTCTCTGTCTCGTTCTCCGTCTGTCTCTGTCTCGTTCTCCGTCTGTCTCTGTCTCGTTCTCCGTCTGTCTCTGTCTCGTTCTCCGTCTGTCTCTGTCTCGTTCTCCGTCTGTCTCTGTCTCGTTCTCCGTCTGTCTCTGTCTCGTTCTCCGTCTGTCTCTGTCTCGTTCTCCGTCTGTCTCTGTCTCGTTCTCCGTCTGTCTCTGTCTCGTTCTCCGTCTGTCTCTGTCTCGTTCTCCGTCTGTCTCTGTCTCGTTCTCCGTCTGTCTCTGTCTCGTTCTCCGTCTGTCTCTGTCTCGTTCTCCGTCTGTCTCTGTCTCGTTCTCCGTCTGTCTCTGTCTCGTTCTCCGTCTGTCTCTGTCTCGTTCTCCGTCTGTCTCTGTCTCGTTCTCCGTCTGTCTCTGTCTCGTTCTCCATCTGTCTATCTGTCACTTTCCCTGTCCGTCCGTCTCTTTCCCTGTCCGTCCGTCTCTTTCCCTGTCCGTCCGTCTCTTTCCCTGTCCGTCCGTCTCTTTCCCTGTCCGTCCGTCTCTTTCCCTGTCCGTCCGTCTCTTTCCCTGTCCGTCCGTCTCTTTCCCTGTCCGTCCGTCTCTTTCCCTGTCCGTCCGTCTCTTTCCCTGTCCGTCCGTCTCTTTCCCTGTCCGTCCGTCTCTTTCCCTGTCCGTCCGTCTCTTTCCCTGTCCGTCCGTCTCTTTCCCTGTCCGTCCCTCTCTTTCCCTGTCCGTCCCTCTCTTTCCCTGTCCGTCCGTCTCTTTCCCTGTCCGTCCGTCTCTTTCCCTGTCCGTCTCTTTCCCTGTCCGTCTCTTTCCCTGTCCGTCTCTTTCCCTGTCCGTCTCTTTCCCTGTCCGTCTCTTTCCCTGTCCGTCTCTTTCCCTGTCCGTCTCTTTCCCTGTCCGTCTCTCTGTCTGTGTCTGTCTCTTTACCTGTCTGTGTCTGTCTCTTAACCTGTCTCTCTCTTCCCCTCTCTTTCCCTGTCTGTCTCTTTCCCTGTCAGTCTGTCTCTTTATCTGTCTCTTTGTGTTTGTCTCTTACCCTGTCTATGTCTGCCTCTTTCCCTGTCTGTGTCTGTCTCTTTCCCTGGCTGCATTGTGACACGCCAACATTCCATATAAGGGCGTGTCTGCGCATTCTTCTGACATTCTGGCTGTACTGTGGCTCCCAGCTCCATTCGCTTTAATGGAGGCAGGTTTTTTGGCGAATAACTGTAAACCGCGGGGTTAAAATTTCCCCTCAAAACATAGCCTATGACGCTCTCAGGGTCCAGACGTGTGAGTGTGCAAAATTTTGTGGCTATAGCTGCGACGGTGCAGATGCCAATCCCGGACACACACACACACACACACACACACACACACACACACACACACACACACACAGAGCTTTATATATTAGATATTTTATAGCAAGATATAAAGCTATTTTCATCTATATCACATGCCCCTCTAGCGTGACTGTATAATCACTTCTTTACTGTATATTAAGCACCATATATTAATGTGATATTATCCATTAAATGTGCAAATACTACAAGGTTACAACAAGGTGAGAAAAATGTGCAGGAAAAAAAAGTGTTTCTGCGGCAGGAAACACATGCAGTAATTAGATATAATTTGTTATCACCTCCATGAGGTGACAGGAGCAGGAACTAGTGGCGGAGAACAAAAACCTCTTCATGAAAAATGGTTACAGAGCATTGCCACTGAATATACCAGATAATGGGGAGTATATTGGTTGTCACTCAGCTTTCCAAAAAAACAGACGAAGCTAATAAAAATCTGCATCATTTTTAGGAACTTTAATAACACGACTCAGGAATATGTAGTTATTGGGGTTTCTCTTTGATGAGGAATTACTTATCTGGGCATTGTAATGGCAATATTTATCTGGGTTCTGCATGATAATTGCTTACCACTGAAACCGCTTGTATGCCATTATTAAAGCTGATAAAGGAAACTGGCAGAGGACAAGGCGGGATCATAAGCCAGGAGGTTTATCAGGTTTATCAGATTCAGGGAGCAGACAGAGACGTGGTCAAGAAGACGTCTGAGGTCAGAAGCCGGGAGGTAACGTATAAGGTTCAGTAACCAGACAGAGATGTAGTCAGGAAGAAGTCTGAGGTCAGAAGCTGGGCGGTAATGTATAAGGTTCAGGGAGCAAATAGAGATGTGGTCAGGAAGAAGTCTGAGGTCAGAAGCTGAGAGGTAACGTATAAGGTTCAGGGAGCAGACAGAGGTGAGGTCAGGAAGAAGTCTGAGGTCAGAAACCGGGAGGTAACATATAAGGTTCAGGGAGTAGACAGAAACGTGGTCAGGAAGAGATCTGAGGTCAGAAGCTGGGAGGTAACGTATAAGGTTCAGGGAGCAGACAGATGAGGTCAGAAGCCAATATCAGAACACTTACACAAGACAGGAGCCAAGAACACACTGAGCAAATAGGAAGTATGACTGGCGAAGTTCAGATAGAGCAAGCCCAGTAAAGAAACAGAGCAATCACCAGGAACGAGGTGCATCTGTGAAGGTGTGACGCCCTGGACTAGCCAGGTAGTCACAGACATAACACCATACACACCCCCTCCCCTAGACAGTAACATCAGTCAAACAAAAACCCTTGTTGCCTCCCTCCAGGGTCTGATGTCCACACCAGGTGGGGTGGAGCCAGGCGGTTGGCCCCACCCACCGAGGAATTCACAGGCCTGGAGGCGGGAAAAGCAGTCAGTTTAGTTTGAAGTTGAGAAGTGACAGCAGAAAAACTGCAAGTGTCTGGGTCGGAGCCCAGGCACTGACAGCAAGGTCGGCAGATGGTGGTGGCCGTCTGCAGGAGTTAGTGAACCTCTGCAGAACCGTAGGACCAGGGACAGGCGTCGGCCCGCCGGTACCGAGCCGGGGAGTGGAGTGAAGCTAAGCACAAAGGCAAGGCCATCGGACCCCGACCAGGCTTGGAGCCGCCGACAACGGTCAGATCCGAGTGTGACAGGAACCCCAGGGGTTTCCCAACAACCAAGACCCGACAGAAGGCAACAGTCCACACCGTGCGGATATACAGCCACCGCCATAGGCTAGAGATCCAAGGGCCAGAGCTTGCGGGCAAAACGGGCTCCTCTGGTACCTATACGCCAGGGAGCGGACTACCGGTGGGCAACCACAGGGGTCAGAACATTCTACAAGGTGCAGGGAAAGACAGCCACCATCACCCTGTCTGGGGAGAGCACAACAACACTGCAGCCGGCTGCGGGACCCATCCATCCAGTCATTTGGTTTACCAGAGACTCTGTCATTGACTATCTGAGTGAGTACACCAGTGCCATCCGGCACCGCGCTGCGCTGCCCCTGCAACCCTGCATCCCAGCCATCCAGCCTCCCCGCTACACCATCGGGCCTCGGGATCACCAAGCCCTACCCACGGAGGGGACAACATCCTAGCTGCTCCCTATCATCTCTCCCGGGATCCCCGTCACCAGCAGCGGCGGTGCCCTTTATCACCACGACCCGTGGGTGACGTAACGAACTATCTCCCAAAACAAACCACCCCCTTTTCACTCGTGGACGAGGAACGCTGCTCGAGTCCCCGGGTCCGGCCCACCGCTCGAGCCACCGAGCAGCAGCAGAAGCCCCGGACCCGAGCATAGCGAGCACGTCCCCTCCGCCTGCGACAAAGGCACCTCCCAAAACCAGCGTGGACCCTAGTGCTGAAAGACAACCTGTCAGCAAGTGCACAAGACACATAGCAGAGCATATTCAAATGCAAAATGCTCCACACAGCGGAGCAGTGACAAAAGCATTTCTAATGGAAAATGCTCTGCACAGTGGAAGCGTGACAGTTTACTCTAGGACTTGTAGTTTTACAAGACTTGTTAATATACTAAGGGCCAGGTTTAATGAATAGTCAGAGTGCTGAGAGTGTCAGGCTATTCACATACCTTCACCTATGGGTGTGTTGCGTGTGTTATGAGACTGTTTGTTTGGTCACACTTTCTCTCTGTGCTTGGCCACAGTTTACTTTCTGGAGGCACCCTGTGAAGAGACCATGTATGTTTAGAGCCAGCTTCAGATTTCTCTGAAGACACACTGGTAAGGAGGCCAGGTGTGTATGGAACCTGCAGCAGCTCTGTGCTTAGGAAGCGGCAGACCTTCTGAGGGTCTGGACTGACAGGAGTCAGTGTGTGGAGCCCTGCTCAAGCTCCAGAAAAGGTAACCTCACAAAAGGGGGTTGTATACTGACCGAGGTCAGTGAGTAGACAGTGTGATTCTTCCACTTGGACACTACTGCTGGGATGTATCTAATGCCGTGTGGGCATACTCGGGACTGAAACAGACTGTATAACATACGTTTCTGTAAAGCCAAAGGAAGGCTCATGTTTGGTTACTGGAAAGAACTTTGTGTGCTTTAATAAACCGACTGGACTGTTTCAATAGAAAACCGTTCCTGTGTGCCTCAATCTAGCAGCCAAGCGAGTGTCCCCCATTACATTCAGGGAGCGCGGCCTCACATTCCCTATTCACATTAGACTATTGTCAACTGAACCTGTTGATTCTGGTGTGACTGGTTGACAACTAATATGTATCGAAGCCTCCGGAAATCACTTTTGACAGATGATATCCGGGAAGAGAAAGATCAAGGGACGTTATATTTGAATGCTTGATCGTTTCTTTTGCCAGAGAGATAACACCTTTGGCGGCAGCTGACTACTTACCTCCCCAATTAAAACATATGCATGCTCGGCTAACATGAGGTTACATGTGTTTCGCGGGCGGAGGAGGGGACGCTGCGCTCTCCCACTGCTCGGGTCCGGCCGCTGCTGCTGCGGCTGCCGCTGCTCGGTGGTGGCTCGAGCGGTGGGCCGGATCCCGGGGACTTGAGCGGCGCTCCTCGCCCGTGAGTGAAAAGGGGATTGATTGTGGGGATTTATTGTCCGTGACGCCACCCACGGTTGTGGTGATAGTAGTGACACCACCGCTGCTCTGGACGGGGATCCCGGGAGCGGTGATAGGGAGCAGCTTTGTTGTTAGTTCTCCCCTCCGGTGTAGGGGGTTGGTTGTCCCGGGGCCCGTTGATGGGGTAGGGATGGATGGCAGGCGGGTTACGGGGCCTGGTGAGGTGCAGGGTCGCAGGGGCAGCGCTGTGCCGCACGGCACGGTGGTACTCACTCAGCCAATGATGAGGACACAGTTCTCGGTAAAACACACGGCTGGATGGACGGGTCCCACAGACGGCTGCGGTGTTGTTTCTCCCGACAGGTTGATGGTGACTGCCTTTCCCTGCACCTATGTACGGTTGATGGTTCCGATGGGTTCCCACCGGTAACCCGCTCCCCAGCTTGGATATGGGCTGGAGGAGCCCCTTTTTGCCCACAGGGTCTGGTCCTGAGAAACGGTTGCCTTGGCGGTGGCGGTGTCTCCCTCTCCTGGTTGGACTGTTGCCTTCTGTCGGGACTTGGGAAACCCAGGAGGTTCCCTTCACTAACGAATTCGGCAAATTCACGGCGACTCCTAGCCTTGCCGGGGTCCGTAAGCCCCTGCCAGATGGTGCTGGCTTCTCTTTGCGTACCGGTCCGGTACCGCCGGGCCACCGCCCGTCCACGGTCTTCACGGTAAGCTCTGATAGGCCACTCCTGCAGACGGTCACCACCATCTGCCAACCTTGCTGTCCCGCCCGGGCCACACACCAGGACGCTGTCAGTTAGTTGCTCCACTCCTACACTTTCCTCCTTCCACTTTCACTTCCTTAGCTTGACTGACTCCTTTCCCGCCTCCAGGACTGTGAACTCCTCGGTGGGCGGGACCAACCGCCTGGCCCACCCCCTGGTGTGAACATCAGTCCCTGGAGGAAGGCAACAAGGGTTTTGTGTCTGACTTCGGTGTGCCTGACCGGGAGTGTGGGGTGTGATGGTGTTGTTCTCTGTGGCCCCTGGCTTGTCCACATGTGCGTAGTATGGAGGACCGGTAAAAAGAGTTATTGCAACTAAGCATGGTATATGGGTATACTTAACTTTGAAAGACAAGTATTAAGGAGAAGAATTCCCTCTTTTGTCTGTGACCATGGCTCTTGTTGAAGCCATTTCCCTCCACACCTACTTCTCCATCTCTCTACATCTTTCCACACCTTATTCTCAGTCCATCCACATCTCTCCAGATCTTTTTGTCCGTCGCTCCACGTTTTTCCATTGCTTTTCCTACTATCCATGTCTGTCCATGATTTCCTCTCAGTCTATCCACATCTCTCCTCACTTTCTTCTCCATCTCTCACCCTCTCCATACTCTCTTCTCAATCTATCCACCCCATTTTCTCAGTCTGTCCATGTCTCACCACACCCACTTCTCTCTGTATCAACTTGTCTGCAAACTTTCTTTTCTATTTATCAACATGTCTGCAAGTTTTTTCTCAATCTATCCACATTTCTTCGCACCATTTTCTCAATCTATCCACATCGCTCTACACCTTCTTTTCTGTCTACCTACATCTCTCCACACCTTCCTCTCTATCTATCCATGTGTCTCTACAACTTCACCTTCTTCTCCATCTATCAACATCTCTCCACACCATCTTCTCTGTGTATCTACGTCTCTTCATTCCTTCTTCTCCGTTTATCAATGTTTCTCCATACTTTCTTCCCTGTCTCTTCACGTCACTCTATACCATTTTCCTGTCTCTCTACATCTCTCCACACCTTCTCCGTCTATCCGCGTCTCTCCATACCTTCTTTTCAGTATATCCGCTTTTCTCCACACCTTCTTGTCCATCTCTCCACACCTTCTTCTCCATCTATCCACGTCTCTCCATACCTTCTCTGCCTATTCACATCACTCTATACCATCTTCTCCATTTATCTACTTATCTTCATACCTTCTTCTTTGTCTCTCTCTCTCTCCACACCTACCTCTCTGTCTATCCACGTCTCTCCATACCTTCTTCTCTCTTTCTTCACGTGACTCTATACCATCTTCTCCAATTATCTACATCTCTTTGTACCTTCTTCTTTGTCTCTCTGTGTATCTCCACACCTTCTTCTCCATCTATCCACGTCTCTCCATACCTTCTTCTCTCTTTCTTCACGTGACTCTATACCATCTTCTCCAATTATCTACATCTCTTTGTACCTTCTTCTTTGTCTCTCTGTGTATCTCCACACCTTCTTCTCCATCTATCCACGTCTCTCCATACCTTCTTCTGTCTCTTCACGTCACTCTATACCATCTTCTCCATTTATCCACATCTCTTTGTACCTTCCTCTCTGTCTTTCCACGGCTCTCATCTTCTTCTCAATCTATCCATGTCTCTCCACACCTTCACCTTCTTCCTCATCTATCATTGTCTCTCCACATCATCTGCTTCATCTATACCCATTTTTCCATACCTTCTTCATTGTCTATCCACGTCTCTCCACACCTTCAACTTCCTATTCGTCCATTGTTGTCTCTCCACACCATCTTCTCTGTCTATTCCCATTTTTCCATACCTTCTTCTCAGTCTATCCATGTCTCTCCATACCTTCACCTTCTTCTTCGTCCATCATTGTCTTTCCACACCATCTTCTCCATCTATCCCCATTTCTTCATACCTTCTTCTCTGTCTATTCATGTGTCTTCACACCTTCACTTTCTTCCTTGTCTATCATTGTCTCTTCACATCATCTTCTCCATCTATCCACTTCTCTCCATATCTTTTTCTCAGTCTATCCATGTATCTCCATACCTTCTTCTCTGTCTATCCACATCTCTCCACACCTTCAACTTCCTCTTCGTCCATTGTTGTCTCTCCATACCATCTTTTCCATCTATCCCCATTTATCCATACCTTCTTCTCTGTCTATACATGTCTCTCCACACCTTTACCTTCTTCTTTGTCCATCATTGTCTCTCCACACCATCTTCTCCATCTATACCGACTTCTCCATACCTTCTTCTCTGTCTATTCATGTCTCTCCATACCTTCACCTTCTACTTTGTCCATTGTTGTCTCTCCACACCATCTTCTCAATCTATCCCCATTTTTCCATACCTTCTTCTCCGTCTCTCCACGTCTCTCCACACCTTCACCTTCTTCTTCGTCCATTGTTGTCTCTCCACACCATCTTCTCCATCTATACCGACTTCTCCATACCTTCTTCTCCGTCTCTCCACGTCTCTCCACACCTTCACCTTCTACTTTGTCCATTGTTGTCTCTCCACACCATCTTCTCTGTCTATCCCCATTTCTCCATACCTTCTTCTCTGTCTCTCCATGTCTCTCCACACTTTCACCTTCTTCTTCATCCATCATTGTCTTTCCACACCATCTTCTCCATCTATCTTTATTTCTTCATACCTTCTTCTCTGTCTATCCACGTCTCTCCACACCTTCACCTTCACTTTCTTGTCTATCATTGTCTCTCGACACCATCTTCTCCATCTATCCCCATTGCTTCATACCTTCTTCTCTGTCTATTCATGTGTCTTCACACCTTCACTTTCTTCCTTCTCTATCATTGTCTCTTCACATCATCTTCTCCATCTATGCACTTCTCTCCATATCTTCTTCTTAGTCTATCCATGTATCTCCATACTTTCTTCTCTGTCTATCCATCTTTATATCTTCTCAGCATATCCATGTCTCTGCATACCTTCTACTCCATCTATTCACACCCCGTTTCCAGCTTCCTTCGGTGAAGAACCCTCTTGGAATAGCTGGTTTCAGTCACTGGGGCCCAGCAGGTTTACTGACTTAGGAGTCTATGAGGTCTCCCCTAATTCCAGGAGCCTTGATGAAGTTCCGGAACCGTTACACCTAAAAATAACATTGTTAGGGAAACAACAGAATGCAAAAAGACAAAAGTTAAATTCTTCACGACCCAATCCCAAAATGAGCCAGTTACATTAAAGGTTAAACTCGGATGGGTGAGAGTAGTCAGTTATCATGGCTTATTGGCTTTAGGGTAAAAATAAAGGGCTGCCACCTCTTTCCCAACAGTAAAATGGCTGCAGGATTAAGAGTGCATAATAGGATGATCTTTCTTGATAACAACCCCGGCTTTCCCCATTGTTGCACCTGAAGCTATTCAGCCGGAAACTTGAGGCAATTAATTTAGGCTGCCAAACAGAGGCAAGACGTAACGCTATTTCAAATATCAAGTCCAATTTCATTAAGACTTAAATGATTTTTCCGCTCTCTTTTCATGTAGATACCTCTGCAGTCAATTAGCATTGTCACTTTTAATCTCCCGGACTTGGAGACTGGTTATTTCCTATTATAGTCTTATTAAGTGGGATCTTTATGGTGAAAGAAAGTAAAAAAGAGGCAGTGGTTACTATCAGCCTGACATTTGCAAGGAGGCAAAAAAAAAAAAAAATATATATAAAATTGGAGGCTTTTTTGTTTTAACTTAAAAGGAAAATATCTGGAACAATTAAAAAAAAATCATCATGATTCTTTTTAGGATATAAATATTGTATTCACTTTTTCCAAGATAAATCAGAAGCAAAAATGAAGAAGGAGAAAGAAAAAAACATTGATGCAATGGTTTATAAACTATGTAAAGAACAATAACCTTTTTCCGCTCTTGACCGCATATTTACGGCACAGGCGGCTGGTTCTTGCCATGAACCACCATACGTAGATGGAGCAGTGATGGTGAGGGCACGAGAGCTGCCGAGACATTAGCAGAGGAATCAGCTGTATGTGCACACTAGAAAATGGATTTTTCTTAAGAAAAATCCACACCCTGTGGCAGAATGCCGCACCCGCGGCAAAAAATGCGGTAATAATGCACCCGCGTATTGCCGCGATTTGCCACGGTTTTACCGCGGTATTGCTGTGGTATTACCGCGGTCCGCGGTTTTTATTCAATGCAATAAAGCACATTGGAAAAAAAAAGTAATTTCCTTCTGAAATAGATAGATAAATAGATAGATAAATAGACAGATAGAAGAATAGATAGATAGAGGGATAAAGGGATAGATAGATAGAGGGATAGATAGAGGGATAGATAGATAGAGGGATAGATGGATAGCTAGAGGGATAGATAGCTAGATAGATAGATAGCTAGATAGAATCGTGTACAAGATTTCTCCCGTGCATCCCCCATACTCTGGAACGCTCTACCTCAGCACATCAGACTCTCCACTACCGTGGAAAGCTTCAAGAGGAACCTCAAGACCCACCTCTTCCAACAAGCCTACAACCTACAATAGCCCTCAGCCCAGTAGACCACTGCGCAACCAGCTCTGTCCTCACCTATTGTACCATCACCCATTCCCTGTAGACTGTGAGCCCTCGCGGGCAGGGTCCTCTCTCCTCCTATACCAGTCTGTCTTGTACTGTTAATGATTGTTGTACGTATACCCTCTTTCACTTGTAAAGCGCCATGGAATAAATGGCGCTATAATAATAAATAATAATAATAATAATAATAGATAGATAGATGGATAGATAGATAGATGGATAGATAGATAGAGGGATAGATAGATAGAGGGATAGATAGAGGGATAGATAGAGGGATAGATAGAGGGGTAGATAGAGGGGTAGATAGAGGGGTAGATAGAGGGGTAGATAGATAGAGGGATAGATAGATAGATAGATGGAGGGATAGATAAATAGAGGACAGATCAATCAACAATCGACACGCTGCATTTCTCCCAAGCGATAGTGTGTTCACAGTGGCTCAGTGGTTAGCACTGCAGTCTAAGGGTGGCTCAGTGGTTAGCACTTCAGTCTTGTGGTGGCTCAGTGGTAAGCACTGCAGTCTTGCAGTGCTGGGGTCCTGGGTTCAAATCCCACCAAGGACAACATCTGCAAGGAGTTTGTATGTTCTCCCCGTGTTTGCGTGGGTTTCCTCCGGGCACTCTGGTTTCCCCCCACACTCCAAAGACATACAGATAGGGACTCTAGATTGTGAGCCCCAATGGGGACAGTGTTGTCAATGTATGTAAAGCACTGTGGAATTAATAGCGCTATATAAATGAATACAATTAATTATTATTATTACATTACTGGCCGTGAGAAATGACCTGTGGTTACCTCTGCAGTGTCGTTGCGAGGCTGCATTCAGTACAGTGTGTCAGTCATGGCTGGATCAGTCTGCAAGCGTCGTGGGACGTCTGTGGATTACGCCAGAGCTGTGTGTTTGGGGGGTTAATAAACAGGTGAAAGATGGGGCTTTTTTGTGTTTTCTTTAAAATAAAGGATTTTTCGGTGTGTGTTTATTCACTTTACTTACGGGTTAATCATGAAAGCTGCATCATAGACGCTGCCATGATTAAGCCTGGACTTAGTGGTGGCGATGCGCTGCCATTAACTTGTTATTACCCCAAATTGCCACCGCATCACGGCAATTGGGAAGAGCCAGGGACACTCCGGGACTGCCGCATAATGGATGCGACAGTCCCGGGGCAGCTGCGGGCTGATATTCTCGGCTGCGGGAGGGGGGAACATTAACCCTGGCCCTCGCCCTCCCCAGCCTGAGAATACCGGGCCGCCGCTGTGTGTTTACCTCGGCTGGACGGTAAAATTACTAATAATAATTTCTGCAGCAAAACCGCGGGTAAAAACGCAGTGTGTGCACAAGGCCTAAATGAAAAACAAAAAAGTTACAACAGGTCACCAATGTCAGGAGATATTCAAATAGAGTACAGAAACAACAGGCAGGTTCATGAAGGTGTGTAAGTCCACATGAAGACGAAAAATATCCAGCATCCGACCAAGATAAATCTATAAAACATCACAATTTTATTCCATAATTTAAACAACAATAAGATTAAAAATGCAGAACTATGTAGACAAAATCCAGCCTATGCGTTTCGGGCATTTCATGTCCTTATTGATGACTAAGGAATGATAAAGATGAGGGAGGAGATGTAGGACAGTGCAGCACTGTGGAGAGCATTGGTAGGGCGGTAGATAGAGATGAGGGAGGAGATGTAGGGCAGCGCAGCACTGTGGAGAGCATTGGTAGGGTGGTAGATAGAGATGAAGGAGGAGATGTAGGGCAGCGCAGCACTGTGGAGAGCATTGGTAGGGTGGTAGATAAAGATGAGGGAGGAGATGTAGGGCAGTGCAGTACTGTGGAGAGCATTGGTAGGGTGGTAGAGATGAAGGAGGAGATGTAGGGCAGTGCAGCACTGTGGAGAGCATTGGTAGGGTGGTAGATAGAGATGAAGGAGGAGATTTAGGGCAGTGTAGCACTGTGGAGAGTATTGGTAGGGCGGTAGAGATGAAAGAGGAGATTTAGGGCAGTGCAGCACTGTGGAGAGCATTGGTAGGGCGGTAGAGATGAAGGAGGAGATGTAGGGCAAAGCAGCACTGTGGAGAGCATTGGTAGGATGGTAGATAGAGATGAGGGAGGAGATGTAGGGCAGTGCAGCTCTGTGGACAGCATTGGTAGGGTGGTAGATAGATGTTACGGGGGGCTCTCTGATAACCTAAAGGAGTATCAGACAGTCAGGGTCCACCGTGCAAAGACTCTGCTGCAGACTATGGCAGAGTGCAATACCTCTGTTAACTCACAGAAGGATATAATAAGTAAGTAAAGCAATTCCTCCCTTACTTGGAGGGTGTGTGGAATGATCTCTGTTAATAATCACAGAGACAAAGGCAATGTGTGCGAAATGGCACCTACCTAGGTCCGCTCTTCTAGTGGTGCAAAAGAGACGAACAGCAGCGTAAGCCGCACAAAGCTCCTACCTGCGTTCGCTCCACTAGTGTGCGAGGACACGAACCACTAGATATGGCACCTGCCTAGGTCCGCTCTTCTAGTGGTGCAAAAGAGACGAACAGCAGCGTAAGCCGCACAAAGCTCCTACCTCTGTTCGCTCCCCTAGTGTGCGAGGATACGAACAACTGCCAGACGCAGTATAAGGAACGTCCACCTACGAGTCGAACCACAAGGCCCAGCCAGACCATGTGCCTCAGGCACCTGCCTATGTCCGCTCCCCTAAGAGGTAAGGATACGGACAGCAGCCGAAGCTGTAAGGTATAAGAACGCTACCCTGCCGGTAGCGCTCACCTAGCATAGACAGAGGAATGCCTAGAGGAACGCGCACAGAGCGTCTACTCTTATGCATGAACCAAGAGGACTGAGCGCCATGCGGCGTGTGTCAGGGTCTTATATAGACTCTGTGCCTCATCCAAGATGGAGGACACCAGAGCCAATCCGCTGCCAGAACGACAGGAGTGACGTCATGCTGGCCTATCACCGAGCAAGGCATCACAAGCACATGACCAGCGACCAATCGGCATAGAAGGTGTCAGAGACATGTGACCTCGTGTCAGCGATGATGTCACCCGCACATGTGCAATGGCTCCAAGATAGGACTTAGTCTCCGGCGCTCGCACATGTGCAGTAGCAAGAAATCTGGACTTAGTCTCCAGCGCTCGCACATGTGCAGTAGCAAGAAATCTGGACTTAGTCTCCAGCGCTCGCACATGTGCAGTAGTAAGAAATCTGGACTTAGTCTCCAGTGCTCGCAGCAACCGTAACAGTACCTCCCCCTCAAGGGCCCCCCTCCCGGCGACGCAGGTAATCGGCAACTAAGTCGGGAGCATGGACAGCCTCCTCGGGCTCCCAGGAGCGATGTTCCGGGCCGTAACCCTCCCAATCTATCAAGAAGAACCTGCGCCCTCTAACCAACTTAGAACCAACTATGGCTCGTACCTCATAGCTAGAGCGAGAGGAATCAGAGGCAGGAGAGTGCACTTCACGAGCGTGAGGTAAAATAGCCGGCTTTAGCAGTGAGACATGGAATTTGTCATGAATCTTAAGATGGACGGGTAACTTCAATTGGTAGACTACAGGATTTACCTGTCGAAGAACCTCATAAGGACCCAGGAAGCGAGGAGCAAATTTGACAGAGCTCACTCTAAGTCTCACGTGTTTTGCAGAGAGCCACACAAAGTCCCCTGGAGAAAAGACAGGAGCCGGGCGACGAAACCGATCGGACACCGTCTTCATACGGTCCTTAGCTGCTTGGATCGACTCTTGAGTCCGATCCCAAACCTCTCTGGCATTAGTTGCCCAGTCAGCCACAAGAGGAGGAGGTGCAGCAGCGGGAAACGGTACCGGTACCCTAGGGTGTTGCCCATTATTGAGTACGAACGGTGTCTGCCCAGTGGCCTCAGCCAGCGAATTGTTAAGGGCAAATTCTGCCCAGGGTAGGAGGGAGGACCAGTTATCGTGGTTCTCAGCAACAAAGTGTCGAAGGTATATAATCATAGATTGATTGGTACGTTCAACCAAACCATTAGTCTCCGGATGGTATGCCGAAGAGAGATTCAACTCAATTTGCAGAAGGCTACAAAGATCTCGCCAGAAACGGGAAGTAAATTGCGGGCCTCTATCACAAATGATACGATCTGGCATCCCGTGAAGCCTAAAGACATGCTTGAGGAATAGTTTGGCTAGTACCCTGGAAGATGGGATTCTCGATAACGGTACGAGATGAACCATCCGGGAGAAATGGTCCGTAATGACCCACACAAATCTATGTCCCTGTGAACATGGAAGATCACCCACAAAGTCCATGCCTACCACCTCCCATGGTCTATCTGGCACTGGTAAAGGATGCAAGAGTCCAGCCGGTCTCTGCCGTAATGGACGGTTGCGAGCACACGAGTAGCAGGAACCGACATATCTCTTGACGTGGCTGGCTAAGTGTGGCCACCAATACCACCTCTCCAGTAACTCTCGTGTCCGCCTAATACCAAAATGCCCACCCACCTTTGAGGTGTGGGCCCATGACAGTATATCATTCTGTCGATCAGGCGGAACAAAGGTCTTGCCCGGTGGGATTTGGTCTAGCGTCACAGGGGAGAGCGTATGAAAAACCCTGGAGGGAAGGATAAGACGAGGTTCGTCAATCTCCTCCTGGGTAGAAAGCATAGAGCGAGACAGGGCGTCTGCCTTGTTATTCTTACTCCCAGACAGATAGTTGATGGAGAAGTGAAAGCGGGAGAAAAACAAGGACCAGCGGGCTTGGCGAGGATTCAGACGCTGAGTGGTTTGTAAGTACGTCAGATTCTTATGGTCTGCATAGACCTGGAAAGGATGTTTCGCTCCTTCCAGCAAGTGACGCCACTCCTCCAAGGCTAATCTCAAGGCGAGCAGTTCCCTATCCCCAATGGTATAGTTTCTCTCTGCTGGTGAAAAGGTTTTCGCAAAGAAGAAACACGGCCTTTTTCTACCTGCACCGTTCTTTTGATACAAGACCGCACCAGCACCCACTGAAGAGGCATCAACCTCTAAGAGGAAGGGCTTACTCTCATCGGGTCTTTGAAGAACGGGAGCAGTTGAAAAGTGTCTTTTTACTGCCTCAAAAGCCTGAGATGTCTCAGTAGACCAGGCTTTGGGTTTAGCACCTTTCTTAGTCAAGGCCACCAAAGGGGCCACCAAAGTAGAAAAATGGGGTATGAACTGCCTGTAATAATTTATGAATCCTAAGAAGCGTTGCACTGCCTTCAAGGAATGAGGTTCGGACCATTGCAGGACAGCAGAGAGCTTCGCAGGATCCATAGCCAGACCCTCTTGTGAGATAATGTAACCCAAAAAATGCAATGAGGACTGCTCGAATACACATTTCTCGAGTTTAGCAAACAATGAGTGCTCCCTTAAACGGGAAAGGACACGAACGACATCCTGACGATGAGTCTCCAGATCAGGAGAAAAAATCAGGATGTCGTCCAGATACACCACTACTGAGGATAACAGTAAATCCCTGAACACATCGTTTACGAAGTCCTGAAATACTGCGGGTGCATTACATAACCCAAAAGGCATGACGAGGTATTCATAGTGACCGTCTCGGGTGTTAAAAGCGGTCTTCCATTCGTCACCCTTTCGAATTCGTACCAAGTTATACGCACCCCGCAGATCCAACTTTGTAAAAACTTGAGCTCCTCTCAATCTGTCAAAGAGCTCCGAAATTAAAGGTAATGGGTATTTGTTCTTTATTGTGATTGCGTTGAGACCCCTGTAATCTATGCAGGGACGCAAATCACCCTCTTTCTTCCGAACAAAGAAAAACCCAGCTCCCGCGGGAGAGACAGACTTACGAATGAACCCCTTCTCTAAACTCTCTCTTATATAGGTCGACATGGCCTCCGACTCAGGTATCGACAGGGGGTAAACCCTGCCTTTAGGTGGAACCGAACCTGGGATAAGGTCTATGGCACAGTCATACGGCCTATGGGGTGGAAGAACCTCAGCACCCTGTTTGGAGAACACGTCAGCGAAATCCAGATAGGGTGTAGGTATGGGAGAGAGATCAGTAGATGCAACCGCAATGACCTTAGGTGGTAAGGGAAGACATCGGGACTGACATTTCGAACCCCAACTAATAATGCTGTCAGACTCCCAGTCAATGTGAGGAGCATGAGTCCGAAGCCATGGGAGACCCAGAAGGATGTCGTCTATACCCTCAGGCAAAACAAGAAAAGAAATCTCCTCTATGTGACCCTGAGACAGGGAAAGGCGCAAGGGAACTGTCCTCAATGTAATGGAGTCAGACAACATAGTTCCATTAACAACACGGACAGGAATAGGCGCCTCTAACATGATAGAGGGAATATTGTGTCCCTTTACAAATCCTGAGGACACAAAAGTCCCGTCAGCTCCGGAATCCACAAAAGCCATAATAGGCCATGTATTCTCAGATAACGAGAGCTGACCTGGGATACAACACTTAGAGGGTGCAGAAGACGTCTCTAGTAACCCCCCTCTAATGGTTACTAGGCCAGGGAGTTTCCCTGACGACTAGGACACTTGTTGGCATAGTGCCCAGCCTGACGACATACGTAACATATAGGAGGACCAGACTTGCGTAGTCTGGAAGACGTATGACCTAACTCCATAGGAGTGGGAGATGTTTCAGATGCTGAGGAAGATGGTAGTGGACCCTCAACAACTGGAATAGCCCGATGCTTAGGGCGTGAGGAAGAGACATCGAGTCTACGTTCCTTATGGCGTACATCGATCCTCGTTGCTACTGTGATCAAGTCCTCCAGAGAAGCAGGGACCTCACGAGTAGCAAGAGCATCCTTGACATAGCCTGCCAACCCTCTCCAGAAGATAGGAATCAACACCTTCTCTGGCCAATCTAGTTCTGCCACCAGAGTTCTAAAAGCAATGGCATAAGAACTAGTGGATAACGAACCCTGAGATAGATCTAACAGTCTCAGGGCCGCATCATGGGTAACCTGCGGACCCATGAATACCGCCTTAAGAGCATCAAGAAAGTCTTGATGTCTCAGAGTAACCACATCAGAGCGCTCCCATAGGGGAGTCACCCATTCTAAGGCTTTGTCCTGAAGTAAGGAGATGATAAAGCCTACTCTGGACCTCTCCGTAGAGAAGCGAGAAGAGTTGACCTCTAGGTGTATCTGACACTGACTAATGAAACCACGACATGATCTGGCATCGCCAGAATATCTGTTTGGCAGAGCAAGTCGAGGATCATGTGCAGATGTCACCATGGTCTGAGGTTTATCCTCTATACTCTTGAGCCGTGACTCAAGTACTTGTATGTAACGGTGTAACTGCTGATATTCTGCCATAACTGCCAGACCCTTGGCTCAGTCCTAATGTTACGGGGGGCTGTCTGATAACCTAAAGGAGTATCAGACAGTCAGGGTCCACCGTGCAAAGACTCTGCTGCAGACTATGGCAGAGTGCAATACCTCTGTTAACTCACAGAAGGATATAATAAGTAAGTAAAGCAATTCCTCCCTTACTTGGAGGGTGTGTGGAATGATCTCTGTTAATAATCACAGAGACAAAGGCAATGTGTGCGAAATGGCACCTATCTAGGTCCGCTCTTCTAGTGGTGCAAAAGAGACGAACAGCAGCGTAAGCCGCACAAAGCTCCTACCTGCGTTCGCTCCACTAGTGTGCGAGGACACGAACCACTAGATATGGCACCTGCCTAGGTCCGCTCTTCTAGTGGTGCAAAAGAGACGAACAGCAGCGTAAGCCGCACAAAGCTCCTACCTCTGTTCGCTCCCCTAGTGTGCGAGGATACGAACAACTGCCAGACGCAGTATAAGGAACGTTACCCTAGCGGCAACGTCCACCTACGAGTCGAACCACAAGGCCCAGCCAGACCATGTGCCTCAGGCACCTGCCTATGTCCGCTCCCCTAAGAGGTAAGGATACGGACAGCAGCCGAAGCTGTAAGGTATAAGAACGCTACCCTGCCGGTAGCGCTCACCTAGCATAGACAGAGGAATGCCTAGAGGAACGCGCACAGAGCGTCTACTCTTATGCATGAACCAAGAGGACTGAGCGCCATGCGGCGTGTGTCAGGGTCTTATATAGACTCTGTGCCTCATCCAAGATGGAGGACACCAGAGCCAATCCGCTGCCAGAACGACAGGAGTGACGTCATGCTGGCCTATCACCGAGCAAGGCATCACAAGCACATGACCAGCGACCAATCGGCATAGAAGGTGTCAGAGACATGTGACCTCGTGTCAGCGATGATGTCACCCGCACATGTGCAATGGCTCCAAGATAGGACTTAGTCTCCGGCGCTCGCACATGTGCAGTAGCAAGAAATCTGGACTTAGTCTCCAGCGATCGCACATGTGCAGTAGCAAGAAATCTGGACTTAGTCTCCAGCGCTCGCACATGTGCAGTAGTAAGAAATCTGGACTTAGTCTCCAGTGCTCGCAGCAACCGTAACAATAGAGATGAGGGAGGAGATGTAGGGCAGTGCAGCACTGTGGAGAGCATTGGTAGGGCGGTAGAGATGAGGGAGGAGATGTAGGGCAGTGCAGCTCTGTGGAGAGCATTGGTAGGGTGGTAGAGATGAGGGAGGAGATGTAGGGCAGTGCAGCACTGTGGAGAGCATTGGTAGGGCGGTAGAGATGAGGGAGGAGATGTAGGGCAGTGCAGCACTGTGAAGAGCATTGGTAGGGCGGTAGAGATGAAGGAGGAGGCGTAGGGCAGTGTAGCACTGTGAGGAGCATTGGTAGGGTGGTAGAGATGAGGGAGGAGGTGTAGGACAGTGCAGCACTGTGGAGAGCATTGGTAGGGTGGTAGAGATGAAGGAGGAGGTGTAGGGCAGTGTAGCATTGGTATGGTGGTAGATAGAGATGAAGGAGGAGATGTAGGGCAGCGTGCACTGTGGAGAGCATTGGTAGAGCGGTAGAGATGAGGGAGGAGGTGTAGGGCAGTGCAGCACTGTGAGGAGCATTGGTATGGTGGTAGATAGAGATGAGAGAGGAGATGTAGGGCAGCGTGCACTGTGGAGAGCATTGGCCTCTCAGGCCTATTAATAAAATGTCTTAAAGTAGTGAACAATTCAATTCCTTCAATAAGATCCCTTACATCAAATCTGTTGCAATCTAAGTTGTTCACAATTAGACTTCATGCCACCTAAGAAACTATTTCAATGTGAAAGAAGCTTGGGATTTAATGGAGTTCAAGGGACCCATAGGATTACATAAGGGTGCATATGCCTTTAACGGAGTTTGACAACTTTTTTGGGCTGGAACTTGGAGGGATATAGATATTTTTACCTTTTCCCTGTATAGCCATGCCTCCTTTCCTCTTTAATGCACGTCCATAACCTCCTATGCCAGTTTGGTTGCCGCATGCACCTTCCAGGAGTCAGGGAGGTCCCTATTTCTAGGAACCTGCAGGATATTCATGGGGTTGACAAAAAAGTGTCTGGATCTTTGGCCTCACCCATATATACAGTAAGGTCCAGAAATATTTGGACAGTGACACAAGTTTTGTTATTTTAGCTGTTTACAAAAACATGTTCAGAAATACAATTATATATATAATATGGGCTGAAAGTGCACACTCCCAGCTGCAATATGAGAGTTTTCACATCCAAATCGGAGAAAGGGTTTAGGAATCATAGCTCTGTAATGCATAGCCTCCTCTTTTTCAAGGGACCAAAAGTAATTGGACAAGGGACTCTAAGGGCTGCAATTAACTCTGAAGGCGTCTCCCTCGTTAACCTGTAAGCAATGAAGTAGTTAAAAGGTCTGGGGTTGATTACAGGTGTGTGGTTCTGCATTTGGAAGCTGTTGCTGTGACCAGACAACATGCGGTCTAAGGAACTCTCAATTGAGGTGAAGCAGAACATCCTGAGGCTGAAAAAAAAGAAAAAATCCATCAGAGAGATAGCAGACATGCTTGGAGTAGCAAAATCAACAGTCGGGTACATTCTGAGAAAAAAGGAATTGACTGGTGAGCTTGGGAACTCAAAAAGGCCTGGGCGTCCACGGATGACAACAGTGGTGGATGATCGCCGCATACTTTCTTTGGTGAAGAAGAACCCGTTCACAACATCAACTGAAGTCCAGAACACTCTCAGTGAAGTAGATGTATCTGTCTCTAAGTCAACAGTAAAGAGAAGACTCCATGAAAGTAAATACAAAGGGTTCACATCTAGATGCAAACCATTCATCAATTCCAAAAATAGACAGGCCAGAGTTACATTTGCTGAAAAACACCTCATGAAGCCAGCTCAGTTCTGGAAAAGTATTCTATGGACAGATGAGACAAAGATCAACTTGTACCAGAATGATGGGAAGAAAAAAGTTTGGAGAAGAAAGGGAACGGCACATGATCCAAGGCACACCACATCCTCAGTAAAACATGGTGGAGGCAACGTGATGGCATGGGCATGCATGGCTTTCAATGGCACTGGGTCACTTGTGTTTATTGATGACATAACAGCACACAAGAGTAGCCGGATGAATTCTGAAGTGTACCGGGATATACTTTCAGCCCAGATTCAGCCAAATGCCGCAAAGTTGATCGGACGGCGCTTCATAGTACAGATGGACAATGACCCCAAGCATACAGCCAAAGCTACCCAGGAGTTCATGACTGCAAAAAAGTGGAACATTCTGCAATGGCCAAGTCAATCACCAGATCTTAACCCAATTGAGCATGCATTTCACTTGCTCAAATCCAGACTTAAGACGGAAAGACCCACAAACAAGCAAGACCTGAAGGCTGCGGCTGTAAAGGCCTGGCAAAGCATTAAGAAGGAGGAAACCCAGCGTTTGGTGATGTCCATGGGTTCCAGACTTAAGGCAGTGATTGCCTCCAAAGGATTCGCAACAAAATATTGAAAATAAAAATATTTTGTTTGGGTTTGGTTTATTTGTCCAATTACTTTTGACCTCCTAAAATGTGGAGTGTTTGTAAAGAAATGTGACAATTCCTACAATTTCTATCAGATATTTTTGTTCAAACCTTCAAATTAAACGTTACAATCTGCACTTGAATTCTGTTGTAGAGGTTTCATTTCAAATCCAATGTGGTGGCATGCAGAGCCCAACTCGCCAAAATTGTGTCACTGTCCAAATATTTCTGGACCTAACTGTATGCACAATAATAGTCTCAGTATATACTCCAAAATATTGTCGCATCTTCTCCCAATCACAAGTTTAAGCCTCTTCGCACTCTGTGCAGCGGAGTCGGGTTTGTGAATACTGATCACAGCCCTCCTCATCTTCAGCCGGAGTTCTCTTTTATCTTCCCCTGCCTTTATACATGGCGTGCCGGCTCCATTCCATCCCCAGCATTGCCTCTTTGTCCCCGGACACATCTTCTTTTTCCCTCTTAGCTCTCCTAGAAATGTTTAAATTAAAGCATCTGCAGCTGCTCTGTCAGGGGCTCGCCGCGCGCTGCAGCCATCGAAGCAATTAAAAAAAAAATTGCACAGAAGGTAATTAAAAGCCTTACTGGTTCTTGCTATTAGACTGACATTTTAGATGTCTCTTGATGCTTTATTGTGCCAATATTCTATTTCCCTCGTCTCGGGGAGAAATGCCTGCTGACAATCAGTCATTCTCCAAAATTATCTTCAGGTGATGTTATATCCTGAGCAGTAATAAATATTGGGGCCGAGAAGTGGAGCACTCAACGGGATATTTCTACAGAAGCGTCCGTCACCTCCTTGTGGCACTCACTTATTGTACAGTGTGAGTGTGAGTGTGGACTACCAGCAGTTATTTCTGACTAGGTCCATGGAGCGCAATGCACACACAGAAGCTTATTCGATGACGTAGGACCTCGTTCTATATATACCTGTCATGCAAACTAGCTCTCCTCCAGAAGAGAGAAAAGCTTTCTATTACCATCTATTGGAAGTAACTAACAACCCTTAAAAGGAATCTGTCAGCAGGTTTGTGCTATGTAATCTGAGAGCAGTATGCTGTAGGGGCTTAGACACAGATTCTAGCCATTTGTCACTTATTAGACTGTGTTGCTCTTTCAAAAAAATCATTGTTTTATCAGCAGGAGATTATCACTGCAGGATTATGTGCCATGTGCTTCCTAACTAACAATTTGTCACTTACTAGGCTGGGTGTTGCTCTTTCAATAAAATCACTATTTTATCAGCAGGAGATTATCACAGCAGGACTAGGTGTCATGTGCCTCCTAGTCCATCCCCTCTACCAACACTGATTAGCAGCTTTCTGTCAATGTACAATGTACACATTAATTTTATCAGCAGGAGATTATCACTGTAGAACTATGTATTATGTGACTCTTATCTAACAATTAGTAACTTACTAAGCTGGGTGTTGCTCTTTCAATAAAATCACTATTTTATCAGCAAGAGATTATCACTGCAGGACTAGGTTCATCCCCTCTACCAACACTGATTAGCAGCTGTCAATGAAGAATGTACACAGAGGTTTTATCAGCAGGAGATTATCACAGCCAGACTACATGCCAGGTGCCTCTTATCTACGGTAACAATTTGCCACTTACTAGGCTGTGTGTTGCTCTTTAAATAAAATCATTGTTTTATCAGCAGGAGGTTATCACTGCAGATCATGTGCCTCCTAGTCCATCCCTGCTGCCACCACTGATTAGCACCTCTGTCAATGTACAGTGTACACAGAAAGCTGCTAATCAGTGGTATGGGAAAGTTCATAGAGGGATCAGCATTCTGAACACTGCTAGATCTGCAGAGGAGAAAACCGTAATTGAATCAAAATGCCAGCAAGCTGTCAGCAGGTTTGTGCTATGTAATCTAAGAGCAGAATGCTGCAGGGGCTTAGACGGATTCTAGCAATTTGTCACTTATTAGGCTGTATGTTGCTCTTTCAATAAAATCATTGTTTTATCAGCAGGTGGTTATCACTGCAGGTCTAGGTGTCATGTGCCTCCTAGTCCATCCCTGCTGCCCCCACTTATTAGCATTACATAACAAAAGCCTACTGACAGATTCCCTTTAAGTCAATGTCTGACCCTTTAACAAGATATTGACCTCACATACTTGCAATAGATTTTACCGGACAATCAACCTTTTTGTTCTATAGGTGACAAATTTTGCATAGTTTTTCCTAGGTAGCATTGCTTGGCCTATAAGTAACTTGAGGCTCATGGGCTGTACTGCAAAAGCTCCAATGGGGCTCCTATTTTCCAATGTTTTTAATAGTAATGGTCTTTTCATATAGGCCAATTGACCTTTTGGGCACCCTAGGTTCCAGGGCCTGGGTGCAGTTGCAACCCCTGCACCTAATAAAATTAGGCCCATGCCTATACTGGTTTTACTAGTAGAGACTAACAGCTTGCTTAGGGTGTCTTACCCTGTTCACATATGCACCCGCTGCATGTTGGTATTTTGGATTCATTGTAGCATTATTGTATTGAAGACGACATTTTTTGTGTGTTTAATCCAGACTATTGAACTATTGTATGGAATAATGAAATGTATCTATTTGATATTATCTATGGAACAATTTTGTCTGGATAAACTAAGCTGCAATAAGATCATTTTCGTATTTATACTGCACTGTGGTGTTAAGTGATCGTTATTGTTAATGTTCAATTGAAGAAATTTTTACTATTCAAATATATAAAAAATTCATGAATTAAGAAAAGAGATATTGTTATGCTGTGTCTCCTTTTATTATTTAACTGCGAGCAGCGTTACAGGAACAGCTGCTAATACTGCAAATACAGGTAAAGTTGAATTTATGTCTATAAACTACTAACTATCCATTACTAACCCCTGGGCTTGATGCCAGCTGTCAATTCACAGCTGACATCAACCCCAAAAATATTACTCTGTTACCGCACCAGGGCAGTCAGGAAGAACCAGGTGAAGCGCCAAAATTGGCAAATCTAATGGAGGCGCCACTTCTGGGGTGGCTGTGGGCTGTGATTTTAGGCTGGGAAGGGCCAAATAACAATGGACCTTCCCTGCCTGATAATATCAGCCCCTAGCTGTCTGCTTTACCTTGACTGGTTATTAAAAAGAGGGAGACCCCACACCATTTTTTTAATTATTTATTTATTGCTTATCCACATTTGTTTGCAGGACAATTGTCCTGCTCTTACCCGTATTTTGCTTACTTTTGTAGCCCCCAAGCCCTTACTATGACCATTGACCATTTTACAGTCCAAAAGTTTAGGTCCCCATTGACTTATATGTGGTATGGAGTCCGGAGTCAAGTTTGGGTACCAAACTGCACTTTTAATTAAAGTTTGTATGAATGTGCCAAACCCGATTATCCATGGGTTCGCTTATCCCTAGATGCTTCCAACATCTGTAGAATCAGTTCTCCAGCTATGGGCTCATTCAGATAGAACCAGTGCTTTCATATGTTCAACGTCATAAATCTATATGGACCTGTAAGTTCAGTTTAAGGAAAACTGTAAGCCCAAAAATAAGGGGTTGGCCAACACAAGATGCCCATATTCAATGCTGCACGGGATTTGTAGATCAACATTGCCATCTGCCGGTGAACCAGAATCGCCAGGAACTAAACTGTAAAGGGTGGATTTTTTCGAGGGAATGTCCGATCAGGTCACAACTGTGGTGCAGTTACAAAATATAAGGAACAAAAAGGCAGCAAAGGGGCAAGTTGGTGCCACGACTACCAGTGGATGAAACGTACGTAGCAGAGCAAGCCCGTGTCGTCTGTAATGGAAATATCTGGAAGCGTACTGAGTCCAAAGAAGTCTTAAGCCCTACTTTTACCAGAGGAACCTGGAAACCGAACACCAAAATACTGTTACCAGATGAAACCGAAGACCAAACACCAAATACTTTCACCAAAGGAACCTGAAGACCAAAGAAGGTCCAGACTATGCGGTCAAACACTGAACGATCACCAGAGGAACCAGAAGACCAGATATCAAATACTGTTGCCAGAGGAACCCGAAGTTCAAATATGAAATACTGTCAACAAAGGAACCTAAAGACCAAAGGAGGTCCAGAATATGCATTCAAAGCACTGAACAATCACTAGAGGAACCCGAAGACCAGATATTGAATACCATTGCCATAGAGAACCGAAGACCAATCATCAAATATTGTCACCAAAGGAACCTGAAGACTGAACACCAAATACCATCACCAGAGGAACCCGAAGACCAGATATCGAATACTGTTGCCAGAGGAAACCAAAGACCAAATACTATCACCAAAAGGAACCTGAAGACCAAAGGAGGTCCAGACTACACGGTCAAACACTGAAAACTAGAAAACCAAGCACCGTCTTCAGAAAAGGACTAGACTATGTAGTCAAGTAACAAAGATCAAACGTGAAGAAGGACCAGGATTGGGTAATTATTAAGGAAATTTGTTTTCCATAATCTTCAGTGAGTGTATACAAATGATCAGTTGATTTTAACTGAGAATATTGCCAACTGTGATCTGATTTGTTTGCTTTAAATTTCTCTACCACCTTCCATTTACCCATTTCTTTCCAAACTCCCTCTTCTCGTACATTAAAACCCTGTTGGAGTCACCACTGAGTCGCCCTTGTTGCATTCTTGTCAGCTCTTTACACCTAAACCTATAAGCACAATGAAGTGTCTACAAGCTCATCAGTCCCCTTATTGTCCCTCTATTCTAATAATGGGCCATCAATGGTCTAGATTAAAAAAGCAAAATCCTTAAATATAGATAAAATATACTCTTCTAAAATGGACTGTGATCGGAGCAGTATACAGTGACCTCTATATTGAGTTTGCTTATAGAAAGTGCTCCCTTTCCACTAACAAGGTAGCTCTTTCTATAGGCAAACTAAATATAGAGGTCACTCTACAATGCTCCGATCATTGTTATAGTCGATGACAAATCTCTGTATCAAATCTATCGCACAGCGAGCACACCCCTCCTGGACTTAGCATACGTTAACTATTACAGCATTATTAACTGTGCCCCATTGTACGGTATTATGCTACGTGGCGATATACGGAAATCACTATGTGCAAACATTATATTTATGCAGTGACTTATAATATTCGCCATCATTCATTATCATCCAGCAAAAAAGACACTCGGCTTTATCCACTTAGAATTCCTGACAGATTTGTCTCGAGATCTTCCCCCGACCTTTACTTTATTCTGAGCTTTTTTTTTCCTTTTACACTCGAGTCATTTATCACTGCTGACATCGCATTTTTTGCAAGAATATTATGAAAATGTGTTATTCTCTGTTCTTGAAAGGTTAGAGTTGCTGAAAACTTCATTTGATTGAATTTGCTGGACAAATTTAAAAAACTATTTCGTACAATTGCATCATCTGGATTTCTTTTGGATTGGATTCATTCAACAATCCGACAATGCAAATGAACCAATATTTCAATCCTTAAATATTCTCAGTTTTGAGGTGAAGCTTTTAGGTTTGGATACTGAAATCATTATTATGTTAGGTGTAAAATTTGGCTGACCACCTTTCTTTGACCAGGTCCAGCTGGACACTATCCATAGCCGCTGGTCCCTCCGCAATCATATAGCTCAGTTATGGCAGCAATTAACAGCAATTTATAATATTTGTTTCTTCTCTAGCCACCTATTGTAATGCCTTTTGGCTTTGGAAGATTTATGGCACGGGGTTACCCAAATAGGTCAAGGAATCTTAGGAGCAAAAGTCCAGATGAGGAGCCCCTGTAATGGCGAGGTGAAGGCGGACAGTGCCCCTAGGCTTCATTTGACACTCCTATATTAATGAGAAGGAAAGTTGGACAACAACCTCTAGGGAATCTAATAAAGGTTCAAAAGGTTTGTCTCCCAAATTTTCCAGGAATAAATATCTGTAAATTACATTTATAATATTTTAAACTCAAGGACTATATTTCCTGTGATGTGTTTTCCTCCTGAAGGGTTTGTCACAAGATCATTGATAAGAAGTACACTGTTCCCCTGCCTCCCTGTCACGGGTGAATAGGGAACAAAGAGAGACCTATGCTGGCCCTAAAACTGGGACCCCTGCGCTCACCCTCACCCCTGAGGTACCCTTGATGGTAGGGAGGTCCGGGTCCCCAATCTGCCCTGTCTCCTGTCAGGCTCTGACCTAATATACCTGAACCCCCAACTCAAGGTTGGCAGGACACGAAGTAATACACCTCACACAAGACGAAGACAAAGGGGTAAATCTGAAACTCACACCGGAAATATCCATAGAAGGGAGACAAAAAGACACCGGAGGGGCTAAACCAAAGGGGAAGGAGAAAGTCACACCAGGGAACTTTCATATAGCGCAGACAACAAATCACTGGTCATCAAATGGAGAATCGCCGCGGATGTCGGGATATCGCAACTGCAAGCAGAAACTATCTTCGGCAGCCTCCTACTACACTTCCAAGTCTTAAAGGAGGAAACCAGCTGTGGAAGGAAATCAGCAACCTGGCACTCAGAAGAGTAGCACACTGCTCCAAAAAGGATCAACTCCTGCACAGCTGGGAGCAGTGAGACAACTTAGCCGATACCCAGCCAAGCTGATCACTTAAGAGAAACCAGTTCGGACTCTGCAATGAGAACAGAGTCCGACGCCGTAGAAGTAATCCATGTGTGGATGCGGAAAGTGTATGACACTCCCAGCTTCCCGCTTTCCAGGGTTTAATTGATTGATTGGTTGGTTGATTGATTGACAAATGGCATTATCCGACTGCTGACCCAAAGTGTGCACTACAAGAAGGAGCAGCTTTGCCTGTGCAGCTTTGGAGACATGCAAGGATGCTGAAGGTGGCTGGATCCAGCTAGCTTCAGAGCAGCATTTACAAGCTCTAAAGCAGAGAATTTGCAAGTGCTGCACTTCCTGCCTCGGAGATAAGACAATGCTGATACACTGCAGAGGTGGCCCGTAATCAAGGCAAAAAGCAGTAACAAATACAATTAAAAATCCCTTAGATCTTGAGAACAAAGAGGATTTTTAATAAGTAGAAAATTGCAAAGTTGTCCATTTACAACAATGAGAAAATTCCTTTAAAAAGGGAGCTCAGGAGGAGAGTGAGGGTGAGTGCACACGATAAGTGTTGGCAGTGTTTTGGATGCAGAGTGTGTTTGCTGAATCCAAAATGCTGCGATGTACATTACAACTTAGCACAGTGGATGGGATTTATAGAAAGCTCCTGCCCATGGTGCTTCTTTTATACTCAGTGTAAACTGATATGCGGCACGTCTTTCCGAGATGCAGCATGTCAATTTATACTGGCGGAGACGCGAGTTCTCACGCGAGAACTCAGTGAAGATCCACTGCACCCAGAAGCCTGATCGTGGGCACGGATGCTGCGTTATCCTGCGGAAAACACTAGCGTCTCCGCTGAGGAATGATGCTGCGTCTAGAACGCGCGGGCCCGGATCGAGTGCACATACTCTGATACAGAGATGCAACAGTGTAAAATGACTTAGGGATACTTTGCACGCTGCGATATCGCTACTGTGATCTCGTTGGGGTCAAATCGAAAGGGACGCACTTCCGGCGCAGGTAACGACGTCGCAACGTGTAAAGCCTAGATGCGCTGATAAACGATCGCAAAAGCGTCGTAAATCGGTGATCTGTGTAGCATCGGTCATTTCCATAATGTCACACCAATAGGAGATACGATGTTGTTCCTCGCTCCTGCGGCAGCGCACATCGCTGTGTATGAAGCCGCAGGAGCGAGGAACATCTCCTACCTGCCTCCACCGGCTATGCGGAAGGAAGGAGGTAGGCGGGATGTTTACGTCCCGCTCATCTCCACCCCTCCGCTTCTATTGGCTGCCTGCTGTGTGACGTCGCTGTGACGCCGCACGACCCGCCCCCTTAGGAAGGAGGCGGGTCGCCGGCCAGAGCGACGTTGCAGGGCAGGTAAGTGCGTGTGAAGCTGCCGTAGCGATAATGTTCGCTACGGCAGCTATCACAAGATATCGCATCTGCGACGGGGGCGGGGACTATCGCGCTCGGCATCGCTAGCCGATGCTAGCGATGTCGCAACGTGCAAAGTACTCCTTAGTGTTTAAAGGCAATGGTACAAAGAAAAAAGGTAAATTTTTTCTCCTCCAGAGGGAAGAAGGCTACAAGTGAGACCCATTTACTGGAGGATTGCTAATTTGTATCATTTTTTTAATGTAAAAGTGGCGCGTCTCAAAGTCCCTGCCTCCTAAACTACATCCGAGGCATCTCAACCCAACTCGGCACCGATTTAGGCAAGAACCCCGAAACAGCAGTTTGCAGATCGGTCATGCAATCTAATCTTAAATGGGAAAATGCACTTTAAAGTCTTTTGATACATATAATAACTGTGGGATTTAGTTCTAAGAAGGGTAATGTAATGCTATTTAATTCTGATTCATACAGGGAGCGAACGCTAACATGTTTAATGGTACATTCATCACACGCCTGATATAATCTCATGTGAGATATTATCACATCCGGCTATTGGGCTGATTTATCACACGGGGAGTCATTTCAGACACAATAATGAATCAGCTGTATGGAATAACAACCCCTGTTGAGATATCTCCTATAAGATCATATCACATGTTTGATTAATACATTCTCTGTGTTTCCCCAGGAAAAGTGTTTGCGGTGAGATACAGACGAAGATCGTCGTCCCGGTCGCTCACCAAACATAATAGAAAAATGAATTTGCCTGTAGCTCTGTGGGGTGCGGGAATGACGGTGCTTTGATATTCCCCCAGTAAATATTCCAGATCACCATCGTAAGGAGAACATAATGTATCCAGGGAGATGATACATTGTAGCAAAGCAGCTCTCACTTTAATTTCTACATTTAAAGCTATTGTCAGTCACCACCGCAGGATTTGCCTTAAAGAGTCACCGTTGTTTTAGTTTTTATTATACTTCACGTGAAAATAAGATATCAGAGAAATTTGCTTCTTTCTCCTCCAGGACTGATCTTTCACTCTCAATTCATGGGTAAAATCTGTATTCGGTGAAAAAGGATTTTCCCAATACTAATATACAGTGCTGGCCAAAAGTATTGGCACCCCTGCAATTCTGTCAGATAATACTCAGTTTCTTCCTGAAAATGATTGCAATCACAAATTCTTTGGTATTATTATCTACATTTAATTTGTCTTCAATGAAAATAAAAAAAAAATTGTCATAAAGCCAAATTGGATATAATTCCACACCAAACATAAAAAAGGGGGTGGACAAAAGTATTGGCACTGTTTGAAAAATCATGTGATGCTTCTCTAATTTGTGTAATTAACAGCCCCTGTAACTTACCTGTGGCACCTAACAGGTGTTGGCAATAATAAATCACACTTGCAGCCAGTTGACATGGATTAAAGTTGACTCAGCCTCTGTCCTGTGTCCTTGTGTGGACCAATTTGAGCCTGGAGGAAAGAAAGAAGACCAAAGAACTGTCTGAGGACTTGAGAATCCAAATTGTGAGGAAGCATGAGCAATCTCAAGGCTACAAGTCCATCTCCAAAGACCTGAAAGTCCCTGTGTCTACAGTGCGCAGCGTCATCAAGAAGTGTAAAGCCCATGGCACTGTGGCTAACCTCCCTAGATGTGGAAGGAAAAGAAAAATTGACGAGAGATTTCAACGCAAGATTGTGCAAATGGTGGATAAAGAACCTCGACTAACATCCAAACAAGTTCAAGCTGCCCTGCAGTCCGAGGGTACAACAGTGTCAACCCGTACTATCTGTCGGCATCTGAATGAAAAGGGACTGTATGGTAGGATACCCAGGAACACCCCACTTCTTACCCCGAGACATAAAAAAGCCAGGTTGGAGTTTGCCAAAACTTACCTGAGAGAGCCTAAAATGTGTTGGAAGAATTTTCTCTGGTCAGATGAGACAAAAATAGAGCTTTTTGGGAAAAGCCATCAACATAGAGTTTACAGGGAAAAAAAAAAAAAAGGCATTCAAAGAAAAAAAACACGGTCCCTACAGTCAAACATGGCGGAGGTTCCCTGATGTTTTGGGGTTGCTTTGCTGCCTCTAGCACTGGACTGCTTGACCATGTGAATGGCATGATGAAGTCTGAAGACTACCAACAAATTTTGCAGCATAATGTAGGGCCCAGTGTGAGAAAGCTGGGTATTCCTCAGAGGTCATGGATCTTCCAGCAGGACAATGACCCAAAACACACTTCAAAAAGCACTAGGAAATGGTTTGATAGAAAGCACTTTAGACTACTAAAGTGACCAGCAATGAGTCCAAACCTGAACCCCATAGAACACCTGTGGAGAGATCTCAAAATGGCAATTTGGAGAAGGCCCCCTTCAAATCTCAGGGACCTGGAGCAGTTTGCCAAAGAAGAATGGTCTAAAATTCCAGCAGAGCATTGTAAGAAACTCATTGATGGTGACCGGAAGCGGTTGTTCACAGTTATTTTGGCTAAAGGTTGTGCAACCAACTATTAGGCTAAGGGTGCCAATACTTTTGTCTGACCCATTTTTGGAGTTTTGTGTGAAATGATAAATGATTTGATTTTTGTTTCATTCTCTTTTGTGTTTTTTCATTGCGAGCAAAATAAATAAAGATAATAATACCAAAGAATGTGTGATTGCATTCATTTTCAAGAAGAAACTGAGTATTATCTGACAGAATTGCAGGGGTGCCAATAATTTTGGCCAGCACTGTAGATGACAGTTGTTGCTTTTAACCCCTCCACGACCTTGGCTGTACCTGTACGTCCAAGGCCATGGCTGTCCCTTTGACCCATTCACGACTAAGGATGTATATACAATGTGTCCACCCATATCCTGTCCACCGCCATTAACTTGAGAACGGCGGCAGCTATAGGCATAGAAGTGGTGTCTAGGTATAGTAAAGTAGCCATGCGCTATTCAATGAAACCACCTATAGCGCCACCTGGTGGAAAACAACGGAGTTAGCATTTTTATCTCGAATACGGAACGTGATAGAGAAAAAAAGTGAATTAAAAAATTGTAGGGCATCATCAATTCAGTTCAAATCAACATCTTGCATACAGAAATGCTATGATATGAAACCCATGACCCCCCTAAAATATTGAATGCTGGTTACGCATATTGCACTTATTTAACTTTGATGCTCAAAGTGGCCCCCGTCAGCTGCAATGCACATCTGGACTCTGCACAGCATACTGTATCTTGCTGCACGTTGTGCAATATGGTAGGGGACACGTTTGCACAAGCATCTGTGATACGTCATCGTAGGTCCTGCAATGTTGGTGGAGGGGGTCGCATACACCTGCTGTGTGATGTGACCTCACAGAAAGAAGTCCAATGGGGTCAGGTCAGGTGAGTGGAGGCCACTCCACACAGCCACCATACCCAATGACTTGTAGGAAGGTCTCCATGAGGTATCGCTTCACATCCGCAGCCTTGTGAGGTTTACACGTTCTAATCATAGCATTTCTGTATGCAAGGTGTGGATTCGTATTGAAGTGATGAAGCCCTACAACTTTGTAATTCACTTTTTTCTCTCTCGTTCTGTTTTCGAGATAAAAATGCTAACTCCGTTGTTTTCCACCAGGTGGCACTATAGGTGGTTTCATTGCATAGCGCATGGCTACTTTACTATACCTAGACACCACTTCTATGCCTATAGCTGCTGCCGATCTCAAGTTAATGGCGGTGGATAGGATATGGGTGGACACACTGTGTACATCCTTGGCCATGTCTGTACCTTTAATGCAGGGTCGCGCGGCGAGCCTGCATGTTTCCCCGCACATGTTGGTTGATCTAGTCAGCCAATATGTGCGACTAACATGTGCCGGTGGATCTCCTGCTAACTGATTAAATTTTCACACTCATTTCCCACCACCATCAGCAGCCGTGACACGATCACGGGGCGCTGATGGGTAGTTGTGACTGCCAGGGGTCATCTGATGAACCCCCCTCACTGTCATGATGTGGTTCCTGTGAATGCCACCTGAGCACCGGCATTCACTGGAGATCAGCATTTCTGCTGTTCAACGTTAGGGTTCGGTTCCACTTGCGTTTTGCACAGACGAGTGCAATCCAATAAAACATCTGACTGCACTCGCACCAGTGCAAAACTATTGGGCAGCGTCCATCTGGGATTGATTTCTCATGCCATAGTGGCATGCGGAATGAATGGCAGGCAGCATGCTGCGTTTGGCAGCGAGTCTCGGCTCATGCACCCCCATATAAGTCTATGGGAGCATGTGAAACATTGCACCGCACTCGATTTTTGGGTGGGGTGCTGTACTTTTTATTAGGCCTCTTTCACTCACCCGTGAGAAACCACACACGTTTTGCATGAACGTGTAAAAGGTACATATGGCCCTCCGTGTGCCGTGATTTTGGCACATGAGTATTCTTCGTATACTATCCGTGATAACACAGGGAGAGCAGGAACTTTCTGCTCACCTGTCCCGGTCGCTACTGTCTGTGCTGCAGATGTCTTCTGCTCTGTGGTCTCGGCCCTGCTGACTCCCCGCTGCTTCCGGTCCTCGGTGCAGTGAATATGCGATAAGCTTAATGAGAGGGGGTCGGAGTGACAGCAGCGGCAAAGACAGTAGTGCTGGAGAAGGTGAGTGTAGAAAATAATTTTATTTCACAGAAACGTGGTTTGCTGCTGGAGAAAAACGGACATGTCTATGTGTTGAGAACACGGACACACATATGCACCACATGGACACACTGTCCATGTGAAACCATGCACAGGTGTGAAGACACATTGATTTTAATGGGTCTACATGTGCCCATGTCTCCGGTACGTGTGACGTCACACGTACCGGAAACACGGACGTGTGAAGGGTGCTTTAGTAATATTTTGGTGTACATACAGCTTTTTGATCACTGTTGTTGCTATTCGAACGTTTTGTTTTTTTCTCTTCATAACGTTTGGTATACGAGTTCAAAGAGCTTATATTTTGATAGGTCGGATTTTTGTGAGTGCGGCGATACCAAAATATATTTCTTTTTTAATATTTTGGGAAAAGAGATTTAATTCAAAGTTTTGTTTTTTTTTTAATTATTTGTATATTATCTTTTATTTTTTTTAATGATTTTTTTTTTGCCAAAAAAAAGGTACCAAAGATGCAATACTTGGACTTTTGTCCTTTTGAAATTTCCGCTATAACATTCCCCTTGGGGTGACCTTCTCTAGACAGGAAATCACATTTTTTTTGGGGTACAACATTAAATAAATTAGACTGCACCCTCAAAACTGTTGGAGCTGAGGGAAAACATGGAATAACTATCAGACAGATGATTTATAAAGATGTTACACATATTATGGAGTATACAGTATATATCTGATATGCATTGTGAGTATTTCTCAAAACAGTCTTTACAGTGATATTGTTTGTTACCCCTAGCAACCAATCAGAGCTCAGCTTTCATTTCTTACACAGCTTTGGTAAAATGAAAGCTGCAATCTGATTGGTTGCTATGGTAAAGTAAAAGCTGCACTCTGGTTTCTATGGGAAGCAAACACAAATTTACTGCTGGACGGTTTTTAGCAGTGAGGCCTATGATTTAGAAAATAAAGTTTCATGTTTTTGACTGAATCCCTGGGGCGTACGTGAAAATTGGTGAATTGTAATCCCCCATCGGCTGATAATAAGGTAACTGAGCCTTGTAAAAAATAAAATGTGATTGAAGACACTGCAGCTTATTAACACTGGCAGCGGCCATTATATATTCTAAGCAGAGAGGAACTGATAGGCCTCATTAATAAACGGCTGCACGCTGCTTTAAATGGTTTTGTGCCTGTCCTCCATTCGACTACCTTAGGTGTTGTCTTCGTTCCTCATCTCCTCGCACCCTCTTTTGGGGCTCAAAATAAATATAACAGTCTGACGTTTATCATTACCATATCAGGCATATCACCTCACAGCAGCACTGAGTATTTCAGAACAATTCCTAGGGATAAAGGGGCAAAACAGTTGGGATTGTAACGCTATGACCACACTTTGTGTTGTGTTACTTGCAGTTCAGAACGCACGTTTTTGTCAAGACACTGCTAAATAAAGATTAAATAGTCAAACAGAATGAAAAAAAAGAGAAAAAAAAAGCAAAACATATAATTTATGAATTATTTAAGAAAATAGTTATATTTAATGATATTATTGCGGTTTTATAATATTTTTTGAAAAAATAGCAATAAAAGCAAAATTTTCTTTAATTTAATTGTCGAACTGTGTGTGTGTGTGTAAAGGGACATATTATTCCATTATTTTAATGTCAGAAAAGCATATGTTTTTGAAACCCAAACGCATGTTTTCTGCACCTAAAAAGCAGGTAAAATGCTTGAAATGTGAAGATTGGTTTTGGTTTTTGCCATTTCTCATTGACTTCAATGTTAGCAAAACGGACCCAAAATGCCAAAAAACAATTGACATGCTGCTTCTTTTAGCGCATGTTTTTTGCCACAAAATATGCAAATTAAACGCAGCGTTTTAAAACGCAAAGTGTGGTCTATAAATCAACCTTTTCCATAGACTAATATGGAAAAGCAAAACGCATGCCTTTTTGGCATGAAAACGCTGCAGAAACGCAGGTAAAAACGCAAAGTGCGGTCATAGCCTAAATGTTGGATCCAGAGTGGGGACATTTTACAAAGTGTTATATGTCATGGGGAATATCTAATCCCTTTGACATTTCGCAAAAAAATTCTATGACTACTGTATTGAAACCAACAATTAGCTCGTGTTCACAAGTATAAAATCTGCCATTTTTCTGTTGTTTTGCAGAGTTCATCAGTTCAGCTTTCTGAGCGCCCATGCACACGGTGCATTAAATGACGTAGCTGAACTGTGCATTTTTTGGTACATTTTTTTTCCCATAGGCTTCAGTGGGGAACCTAAATAATTACATATTAAAAACGAAGATGCGTTTTCAAGGGAATCCCTCTTTTTTTGGCCATGTTCCCAGCAGCATAAATCTTTATGTAAGCTTTTTTCCCTCTATGCTTTCTCTGTAGGTGTCAATACCAAAATTTACTATAGTCATCTGGTCTAGTTACTTAATTTTTACTGAATATTTGTAAAGATTTTTTTATGCAGCTTTGGTACGCGTTTGAATCAGCGTTTTTTTTAGTGTAAATGCTGCTTTTATGAGCTTTTTTTTCTTGCAGGTGTCCACACCAGACTATGCAGTACCAATTTGCTGTTTATATTTATGCTGCATTTTTGGTGCAGATTTAAAACAGCATGTTTAAGTATAGAAATTAAGCTTTGATTTTACACATAAAATTACAACTGCATTTTGTTTCGTATTTTTTTTTCCAGACGCTGCATAAAAGACGACGACCATGTTACAAGCTGCATTTTTTTTTCCCACTGCGTTTTTGGTGCAGAAAATCTTTTGTGTTTAACTGTCCATGCAAAGTGCATGTGATTTTATGAAAACTCGTGCCCGCAGTGCGATTCAGGTTTTTAGAGCTACTTTTTTTTTCTCTGTAAGCTTCTATGTGGAGCCTCATGTAAAAAACGCTTTTGCATTTTTAAGTGCAAAGTTCAGACTAAGGGTATGTGTCCACTATCAGGACTATCAGGTCCTGACCTGCGGGGCAACGCGTCTCCTTCACAGGAGAACGCAGAAGACCACAGCTGCTTTTACCCACGATCAGAGTTCAGTGCAATGCGGTCTCCTCGCTGTGTTCTCCCTACGGAGGACGCATGTGTGTCGCCCAGGGAGTGGGGTACTCGGTCCTGGGCAGTTTACTACTGGGGAATGTCACTTTGGTGGCTGTTGCCCAGTCCCGTGCCCTGGGTGCTTTTTAATGGGGAGTATTTACAGGGGAGATTAAAGTCATTTGTGTTACGCCACCTGCGGGCTGCGGTTAATATGGTGGAACCGCCGCTGCTGAGTTGGTTACCCCTAGGGCTGGTGGTGATGGCAGCTATTGTGGTAGGCCCTCCGCAGGTAGGGCTGAGCCCAGGGATTTGTATGATGTAGACTTTCGCCGTTAATAAGGGAGGCCACACCGTGGTTTTAGTTAATAGTCTCTACTCACTTTTGACCCTCGGACGGCTGGTTCAGGTCCCTGTAGATCCAGTGCCAGTTTGATGACTCAGTTGCTCTGTCCCCGGTACCCTCAGTGTGGTTGGGCCCCCGTAGCTTGAAGCGGTTTGGGACCCGACTGTCCCTTTTTGTGGCAGTCTCCTTCTCCATACGGCGGGCAGAGTGGATCCTGTAGGGCTAGTCTGTGTCCCGAACCCTGATCCTTGCTTTACTGCTTGTGACCCCGGATCTGTGGGTCAGTGAGGTCCAAGAAGGTCCCCTCACTGTGCAGGTATTTGCCAGGCCGTCTGAAACTGGCGCCTGACCTAGGGCCCGGTGCCCCATGTGTGATCTGGTCCAAGTGGTACATGGGTGTACCTGCCCTGGCGACCACTTCTTACACGACCCAGCTCTAGGCACGTCTCCTCTCTACTACTTCCAATGACTAACTCCTACTGACTAACTACTGTTCCATCCCACCAGGCTGCCTAGTGCCCTGGTCTGGCTCCGTCCTCTAGGTGGCCATCCCCTTGTGTCTGACTTGCCAATTACCCCTTGTGTGGAGTGGAAACTGGGATTTTGGTGTGTCTAAGTGTTACTGGCACTGGTGTTCCAGGTCCCTGGGGGTAGGCCCTGCATCCTGGTGAGGATGCAGTACCTAGTAGTGCCCTGAGTGGCTCAGGGGCACTACACATGCCATTCCGCAGCAAACAATTGACATGCTGCAGTCTGGAAAGCCGCAGTTCAGGTCACTGTTTGCTGCAGAAAAAACAAGTACAGTGGGTTTGAGATTTCTAGAAATCCTGTCCACTCTGCTTGTACTGTACACCGCAATGTTTTGGACGCTGCGAAAACACGCTACATCCAAAACCCTGCAAACACTGATCATGGGCACACACCCTTAGGCTATGTCCGCACGTTGCTTTTTACCTGCTTTTTACCTGCTTTTTTGCTGCTTTTTCAACTGCAGCGTTTAATGCCAAAATGGTTGTGTTCTGCTTTTCAAGCAAAGTCTATGGGAATTTGGGTTTCTTGTCCGCACTATGCAGTTCAAACTGCAGCCTTTTTGTGGCAGAACTTTGGTCTAAAACTCAGCTTTGCAGTGCAAAACCCAAATGGCAAAAACAATTCACATGTGAATTGTTTTTGCCATTTTGGTTTTGCACTGCAAAGCTGAGTTTTTGACCAAAGTTCTGCCACAAAAAGGCTGCAGTTTGAACTGCATAGTGCGGACAAGAAACCCAAATTCCCATAGACTTTGCTTGAAAAGCAGAACACAACCATTTTGGCATTAAACGCTGCAGTTGAAAAAGCAGCAAAAAAGCAGGTAAAAAGCAACGTGCGGAAATAGCCTTAGGCGATGTACTCATGCTTCAAATTTGGTGCAGACATTTTCTGCACCTTCTGGCAGAAAAACGCACCAAAAACGCATGCAACATTTTGGTGCGTTTTTTTTTTCAGCAAAGTCAATGGGTGGAAGGGCTAAAAGACACAGAAAAAAACACCCCAACAATTGACATGCTGCAGCTTTTTTAAGCACCAAAATCTGCAAGGAAAAAGAAAGCGACGTGCGCACAACACTTCACAATCTCATAGACTTTATACTAAAAAACAACATAAATAAAAATGCTGCTTCAAATCTGAACAAAAAATGCATCTAAATAAACCAATGCGGACGCAATAATCAGAGAAGATTGCTAATGTGAATTTTGCTGCAGATACCAGCTGAAAAACATACCCAGAAAAAAAGCAGCGTGTAAACTACATGGGAACATGGCCTTATAATGCAGCTTTTTTTTTTAGAGCAGTTTCATGACCTGAATGATTACTCTGGCCAATAAGGTAAGTTCAACTGTACAGTCTATAAATCATTGTTAGGCCATGTTCACACGTTGAGTATTTAGTGGTTTTTTTTTTCTTACCTCAATATTTGTAAACCAAAACCAGAAGTGCAGACGTGGTGCACATATTTTTTTGCATTATACTTTTCCTCTGATTGTTGCACTCCTGGTTTTGACTTACAAATAATTACATAAAAAAACCTCACCAAATACTCCACGTCTGCATGTGGTCTTATAGTAAAAGGCTATGTTCCCAGTTTTTTTGAGGTGGTGAAAAATTAAAAATTTTGAGGTTTTCAAGCAGAAACCACTTCATGAAACTCTCTGTACTGTGGAGTTTTGTGACTTTCTTTTCCTGAACAAGTTTTGGAAGAGTTTATTTCCTAAAGCGATCTTTGATTTGGCAGTCACTTCAGAATCCGTTTCCAAGAAGTGACACACAATTACTTTTTTTCCACAAGGCATTTTTCACATACTTCTTCAGGAATAAACAAAGATACCCCCCAACCCATATAATCTTAAAAATGGATTTTCCATAGAAATAACTTGGAAGAGTTTCCAAGAGTTTTTGAAGCAGGTTTTGAGGACAATTTTCAAGAGGATCTGCTCCCAAAAAATAAAAAACTTTATATGAACTTAGTCTTAGATATTCAATTAGAGAAATCTCAGGGCTTTGCCAAAAGAATAAAACATTTTTTTTAGTCCTTTGAGGCTGGAAATCGTTGGTGGCTCATCTCACATGTACAGATGTGTCCTATCTTACAAAACTTTTTGGCTGAACATACCCTGTGATGATTGACCTGAGATTACTGGCATTGGAAACAAAATAAATGTTAAAGCCGCCAGGGTGCAGGGCGATGGTGAACCTGCCCTTTTTGTTGTGGCCTCAGGAGTGTTTTACAAGTACCTGAGGCTATGTTCGCACGTTGCGTTTTTTTCCGCGTTTCTGCAGCGTTTTTGGCTGCAGCGTTTTTGCGCTAAAACGCATGCGTTTTTGATTTCCAGCAAAGTCTATGGGAAAAGCAGAAATCCTGTCTGCACTTTGCTTTTTTTTCTGCAGCGTTTAATTTGCATATTTGTGGTCAAAAACCATGCTGAAAAAGAAGCAGCATGTCAGTTGTTTTTGCCATTTCTGCAGCGTTTCCTTAACATTGGAGTCAATGAGAAATGGCAAAACGCAACCAAAATCACAATTCCTGCGTTTTCCATGCTTTTTACCTGCTTTTCCACTGCGTTTTTGGCTCCAAAAACACATGCTTTTCTGGACAAAAATTAATGGGTTCTAATGTTCCTTTACACACACACAATAACCGAAAATTAAAATGTTAAAAAATTATAAACTTCACCTATTTTTCTGATAAAATGTGCATAACCACTATTTTTTCATTAAAATTGATAATTTCCCATATAGTTTTATTAAAAGTTAATTTTATACTTTTTTTCTCTTTTTTCATTCTTTTTGACTAATTCAACTTTATTTCTCAGTGTCTTGATCTCAAAAATGCATCTGCAGAAACGCAGGTGAAAACGCAGGTAAAAAGCGCTAAAAACGCACTAAAAACGCGGAAAAAACGCATGCGTTTTTAGCGCTAAACAATGGTCAAAAGCCATTTGGTCAAAAACCAAGGGAAGGAAACGTGCAGAATAAACTGCAGGTACTCCGACGCAACGTGCGCACATAGCCTGAGGCTATGTGCACACACTGCAGTTTTGTTTCTTCAGTGAAAAATGCACTCTCTAGCAGAAAACGCACCTTTGTCTGAAAAATGCATAAAAAAACATGTTTTTGCCGCATTTTGGTGCATTTTTGGTGCATTATTGCCACGTTTCGGTTTGTTTTTAGTGCATTATTGCCGCGTTTTGGTGCGTTCTTTGTGCGTTTTACGGTACGTTTTTGCCCATGCATTTTTTTCCAACTATATTCAATGGAAAAACGCAGGTCAAAAACACAGAAAGAATTGACATGCTGCTTCTCTTTTTTTCTGCAACCAAAACTGCAAGGAAAAAAGAAGCGACGACGTGCGCACAGTCTTTCTGAATTCTCATAGACTTTGCTGGGGAAGGCAATGCGTGCAGTTTAGGGCAACAAACTGCACAAAAAATGCATCAATAAGAGAACTGTGCGCACAGGGCCTAAGGGCTTGTGCGCACATTGCGTAATTGCATGTATTTATGCTGCATATTGCACTGCAGCGTAAATGCATGCATCCTGCGTCCCCTGCCCAATCTATGAAGAATGTTGCATGAGAGGTGCGCATGATGCTTTTATGAACGTTGCGATTTTGATGCTAAAATTTTGACCCAAATCCGTGCTTTCATAAAATGAGCATGTCAATTATTCCGTGCGCTATGGATGCTGCTCCTGTCAATTATTCCGTGCGCTATGGATGCTGCTCCTGTCAATTATTCCGTGCGCTATGAATGCTGCTCCTGTCAATTATTCCGTGCGCTATGAATGCTGCTCCTGTCAATTATTCCGTGCGCTATGGATGCTGCTCCTGTAAATTATTCCGTGCGCTATGGATGCTGCTCCTGTCAATTATTCCGTGCGCTATGGATGCTGCTCCTGTCAATTATTCCGTGCGCTATGGATGCTGCTCCTGTCAATTATTCCGTGCGCTATGGATGCTGCTCCTGTCAATTATTCCGTGCGCTATGGATGCTGCTCCCGCTCTGTCTATGGTGGGGGCAGCATCCCAAGCACATGAAATCGGCTTTTTTGTACAGAAAAACTGCATCCATTATGCAGTGTTTCTGCAGCGATTTGAAGCGCACATGTGCTGTCAAATCGCTGCAGAAGAATCAGCAGTTACGTGCACATGAGCCCTTATACATGTACCTAAGGCAAACATGCTGCAGTTTTGTTTCTTCAGTGAAAAACGCACCCTCTAGCAGAAAAAACGCACCTTTGGCTGAAAAATGCGTAAAAAACCACCTGCGTTTTTGCCGCCTTAAAATACAATTTTTGCGTGTTATTGCCTCGTTTTGGTGGGTTTTTCAGTACGTTTTTGCCCATGCGTTTTTTCACTATGTTCAATGGGAAAACGCAGGTCAAAAACATAGAAAGAATTGACATGTTGCTTCGTTTTTCCGCAACCAAAACTGCAGCCAAAAAAGAAGCAACGTGCGCATAGTCTTTCTGAATTTCCATAGGCTTTGCTGGGGAAGGCAATGCATGCAGTTTATTGCAACAAACTGCACAAAAAACGCATCAATAACTGCACTGTGTGGACAGGGCCTAACACCCAAACTAATCAGAAAATGGCTATACTCATTCTCATTTTTTTTCTCTAGTCTTTCACAATTTTTGATTTATTTCAATGTATTTGAACTACAATACCAGCCACAACCAATGGAACAAAAAATGTCGCTGTTTGCACTAGCTCCTATAATGATACCCTTTACAACGCACCTGCAGTAATCCAGCGTCTTCACTGCCCTATCTCCCACCAGCCACACTTTTTCAGATTAATTAAAATGACGATTAATTACAATTATCCTGCCTGTTCTGGAATCTTGGGAGGCTTTGATCTTTCAGGTGTTGAAGCAAATGTATAATAAAGCATTTCGGGATTATCTCCGGGAAGCTTGGCTTCATCTGCTATTCTTCACTTGTTTCGCCCTACTTAATCCATTCTTTGTCACCGTATTTAATTTGATTCATTCTTCATGAGGGAACAGAAGTCGCGTTTACCGCTGTGAGATTGATAACACGGAGCGTTATCAATCTCATAGTTCTGATACAGGACACAGGCTTCAGCTAAGAGATTCCATTTATGCTATTAATCTCCAAGATTCCAGCAGCTCCAGAGACCATCTTCGGGCTTCTTATTTTTTTTTTTTTTACTATTGGCCAAAATGTAGACTATGGGTCAGTCGCCAAATTAAAGTGGGGTGGTCACAGTTATTTTCTTGGATTTTACGCCAGGTGAGGTTTGTGGTTTGCTAAATCCATACGTTCCGTGACTATCTTCCCTACGCCTACGCAGCCAGCGCCGAGATACACCACTTTTTATAATTATACAGCTTTCCGTTAAATACTCCTCGTTATGACAGATCACACGAGCCTCCCTGAAAGGCTTTATCCTGCTTCATGCTGATTTGGTAACTGGATAGATATTTATGTCTGCCGCTGTCATTTTATAATTAAGTTAAAAGTGAGATGAGATTTTTAGCAAGGTTCATCATCATCACACCACGCAAGCAAACGACGGAAGGAAGCATCCGAAAAAACTAATAACTGGGAGCACCAGGGAGAGTGGATTTCATCGTCAAATCCTCACTCGGAATAAAAAAAAAAAAAGAAATAAGAAAAATTGTATCTGATTTCTAAAATGTAATTTCAAACGGCAAATCCTAACATTATTTATATTATTTATATCAAAGGCCAATCGTGCAAACACTTTAAGGCTGAGACCGCACTTTGCGTTTTCCCACTTGCAGTTCTAAACGCACGTCTTTGGCTTAATTGATTTGACCAAAGTTGCCTTTTTCAGATATTTAGCGCTGAAAACGCATGCGTATTTACCACTTTTTTGATGCGTTTTCAGCGCTTCTTACATGCTTTTTCACCTGCGTTTTGACAGATGCGTTTTGAACATCATGACACTGCTAAATAAAGTTTAAACAGTCAAACATAATGAAAAAAGAGAAAAAAAAGGAACAAATCTATATTAATGGGAAAAATAATGAAAATAGATATATTTCATTAAATTATAGCGGTAATATACATTTTATCGCTAAAATAGCCATAAATGCATATTTTTCTTAAATTTAATTGTCGGATTATGTGTGTGTATGTAAAGGGACATATCAAATCATTATTTTGAAGTCCAAAACGCATGTTTTCTGCACATAAAAAGCAGGTAAAACGCAGGAATTTGAAGGAATCTTGGTTTTTGCCATTTCTCATTGACTTCAATGTTAGCAAAACGCACCCAAAATGGCAAAAACAATCGACATGCTTCTTCTTTGAACGCAATATGCAAATTAAACGCAGCGTTTAGAAACGCAAAGTGCGGTCTGAAAATCACCATTTTCCATTGACTTTGCTGGAAAATCAAAACGCATGCCTTTTGGCATGAAAAAGGTGCTTCCCAAAACGGACCTAAAAAGCACCTAAAACGCAGGTGGAAACACAATGTGCGTTCTCAGCCTAAGGCTATGTATATTTTCTGCCCCAGATCTGCACGCTGTGGCAAAAGAAGTGTCAAAACCGGATGTGGTTTTGGCGCGGTTTTGATGCAGTTTTTTGGGACATCAAGAAAGTCAATGAATTGAAGTCAATGGGTGAAAAAATGCTGCTAAACTGGACCAATAGTTGACATGCTGCAGATTTTTTTCTGCATCAAAATCTGCACCAAAACTGTACGGAAAAAAAAGCCACGCATTGTGCACAGCAAATCTAAAATCCCATATTTATCGGGACCAAACACTCAGATGGAGAAGTTCATGTCCAAGTGGTGGACAACCCCTTTAAAGGGAATCTGTCACCAGGTTTTTTACCAAATAATCTGAGAGCAGCATAATGTAGGGACAGAAACCCTGATTCCAGTGATGTGTCACTTACTGGGCTGCTTAGTGTAGTTATCATTACAGGACTACTTGGCGTGCTGCAGGTAGTCCAGCATATTCATCAGCTCTGTATAGCTGCTGGATCTGCAGCAGAGAAAACTTTGATTTTATTAAAATGACAGCAAACAGTTCAGTTCAGTAAGTGACACATCGCTGGAATCAGGGTTTCGGTCTTTACATTATGCTGCTCTCAGAAGGGAGAGCAAAAACCTGGTGACAGATTCTATTTAAGGCTAGGTTCCCAAGGAGCTGGATGAAAATCCACTGCATTTTACAGTGTCAGAAAAGTGACCCGTGTACATGAGGCATCCTACTTCATCCACACAGGCCGGCATTGAGATGCTGCGCAGGCGCGCTTTGATCTGCTCTGCTCAGGGTAGACCAAAGTATTGTAGTGCACATGCGCTCCTGCGCATTACAGTACTTTGATCTGTCCTCAGCAAGGTAAATCAAAGTGCGCCTGTGCATGACCGCAATGCCGGCCTGGCCTAGACAGAAGGAAAATGGAGATCGCAGCAATGAGGAGGTGCCGAACTGGTGAGAGAGGCACCAGCACCATATAGCAGGGACACCCATAGGATCGGACCGCCCCTCTAGGTGAGTATTCTAAATGTGATTTTTATATTATACAGCGCGGCCTGAGCTTTTATATACAGCATTCTGGAATACAGTATATACAGTCATATGAAAAAGTTTGGGCACCCCTATTAATGTTAACCTTTTTTCTTTATAACAATTTGGGTTTTTGCTATTTCAGTTTCATATATCTAATAACTGATGGACTCAGTAATATTTCTGGATTGAAATGAGGTTTATTGTACTAACAGAAAATGTGCAATCCGCATTTAAACAAAATTTGACCGGTGCAAAAGTATGGGCACCTCAACATAAAAGTGACATTAATATTTTGCAAAAATAACAGCCTCTGGTCGCTTCCTGTAGCTTTTAATGAGTTCCTGGATCCTGGATGAAGGTATATTTGACCATTCCTGTTTAGAAAACAATTCCAGTTCAGTTAAGTTTTATGGTCGCCGAGCATGGACCGCCGCTTCACATCATCCCACAGATGTTCAATGATATTCAGGTCTGGGGACTGGGATGGCCATTCCAGAACATTGTAATTGGTCCTCTGCATGAATGCCTGAGTAGATTTGGAGCGGTGCTTTGGATCATTGTCTTGCTGAAATATCCATCCCCTGCGTAACCTCAACTTCATCACTGATTCTTGCACATTGTTGTCAAGAATCTGCTGATACTGAGTTGAATCCATGCGACCCTCAACTTTAACAAGTTTCCCGGTGCCGGCCACACAGCCCCAAAGCATGATGGAACCTCCACCAAATTTTACTGTGGGTAGCAAGTGCTTTTCTTGGAATGCCGTGTTTTTTTCCCTCCATGCATAACGCCTTTATGTATGACCAAACAACTCAATCTTTGTTTCATCAGTCCACAGGACCTTCTTCCAAAATGTAACTGGCTTGTCCAAATGTGCTTTTGCATACCTCAGGCAACTCTGTTTGTGGCGTGCTTGCAGAAACGGCTTCTTTCGTATCACACTCCCATACAGCTTCTCCTTGTGCAACGTGTGCTGTATTGTTGACCGATGCACATTGACACCATCTGCAGCAAGATGATGCTGCAGGTCTTTGGAGGTGGTCTTTAGATTGTCCTTGACTGTTCTCACCATTCTTCTTCTCTGCCTTTCTGATATTTTTCTTGGCCGGCCACTTCTGGGCTTAACAAGAACTGTACCTGTGTTCTTCCATTTCCTTACTATGTTCCTCACAGTGGAAAATGACAGTTTAAATCTCTGAGACAACTTTTTGTACCTTCCCCTGAACAACTATGTTGAATAATCTTTGTTTTCAGATCATTTGAGAGTTGTTTTGAGGAGCCCATGATGCCACTCTTCATAGGAGATTCAAATAGGAGAACAACTTGCAAGTGGCCACCTTAAATACCTTTTCTCATGATTGGATATGTATCGCCCGGGGACCAGGGGTACTCAGATCCGGGCCACGAGGTCACTTCTGTGGGTATCACGGTGGCGTGACCCGGTCTGTGATCCCAGGCTCCACAGTAAAAGGGGATTTGGTAAGGGAAATTGTCCGTGACGCCACCCACGGTTGTGGTGAGGTTGTAACACCACCGCTGCTCTGGACGGGGATCCCGGGAGTGATGGTATGGAGCAGCTAGATGTTATTTCTCCCCTCCGTGGGTAAGGGGCTGGTTGTCCCGGGGCCCGGTGATTGGGTAAGCAGGGAGCAGGGCGCAGTGCTGCGGTGCGGTGCCCGAGGGCACGGGCGTACTCACAAGTAATTCACACGGAGTCACTGGTAAACTAGGAATTGCTGGTGTCCGCAGCCTTTGGTACGGGGGTGTTAGTGTCCCACACACGGTGCAGCTGTGGCGCCCTGGACAAGCCAGGGGCTACAGATCAGAACACACACACACCCCCACCCCCAGCAGTTCACAGCAGACATCCCCAAAGTGACCTGCTTTCTGCCTCGGGCTCAGACTGACACACCAGGTGGGCGGAGTCAGGAGATGGAGATGCCCACCCATGAGTTTGGCTGGCCTGAGGCAGGAAACAAGCCCAGTCAAGTCCTAGGAGAGGAAGAGAGAGGAGGTCTGCAGAGAGGCAGACGCAGACTGGGGCCTAGGATTGGAGCCTAGGGCCCTCGTGCAGCAGAGAGTCAGGCAGACGGTAGTGGCCGTCTGCAGGGAGCCGGGGAGACAGCTGGTGGAACCGTAGGTAGCCGGGGCTGGGCGGTGGCCCACCGGTACTGAATCGGGGAGCCAGCTGGAAGCCGGAGCGCAGGAGGAGTGTACAGAGGGTGCAGGAAAGGACTTACACCACCAAACTGGGTCAGGGGAAACACCGCAGCGTCTGTGGGACCCGTCCATCCAGCCGAGTGTTTTACCAAGAACTGTGTCCTGATTTCTGGCTGAGTGAATACCACCGTGCCGTGCGGCACAGCGCTGCCCCTGCGACCCTGCATCTCGCCAGGCCCCGCACCCGGCCTGCCATCCATCCCTACCCCATCATCGGGCCCCGGGACAACCAACCCCCTACCCATGGAGGGGAGAAATAACAACTTTGCTGCTCCCTGTCACCGCTCCCGGGATCCCCATACAGAGCAGCGGTGGTGTTCCTACAATCACCACAACCGTGGGTGGCGTTACGGACAATAAACTATCTCCCTGACCAAATCCCCTTTTACTGTGGAGCCTGGGATCACAGACCGGGTCACGCCACCGTGATACCCACAGAAGTGACCTCGTGGCCCAGATCTGAGTACCCCCTGGTCCCCGGGCAACACACAGCAGCTCCTGTTCTCTCCCTGCAGCCAGGTGCCTTTCTCTCCACTCTCTTCCTCTTTCTCCTCAGCCGGGAACGGGGAATCCACTCCCCTGTAGTGATCCGGGTCACCCTAGGTACCGACGGGCCACTACCCTGCTCCGGCTACCTCTGGCCCCTTCCTCACTACAGCCTGTCCCGGCCCTCTCGGAGCACGCTTCACTTCCAGCCTGGGAGCTACAACTCCAGACTTCTCTTCTCTCTGTCTCTCCAAACACTCTGCTCCAGCCCCTCCCCTCTGCTCTGCTTTTCTCCTACCCTGGGGGATGTGGTTTGTCTTGCTGCACCTGTGTGGGATCAGATTACCAAGGAGGATTAACTCTTTCTGTGACAACCTGGCTTTGCCAGGGCGTCACACACCCCCTTGGTAAAACACGGCCCGTCCTCGGGCCGTCTGGGCACCAACATTTATTAAAACTGGAAAAAGGGAAAATAAACACATTACAGTCATACATCTTCCCACATCGGGAGGTACGTTTTCTAAAACTTTAAACTGTTCTGCCACCCCACACCTGCGGAGCAGATGGCCTCCTCCTGAACTTGAGGGCGTTCAACAGGGGTGACAGTCCATAAAACAGTCAACTTTTTAACTTGTGAGTAGCCGTCCATGCTCCACTACCACTGCCGCTGCGCCACTCCCAGTACGGGGCAGGGGTTCCGTGCTCTGCCTCCTGCTCAGAAGCCAGGCCCACTTGGATGCCCTCGGCGCCGGCTACAACCGGCATCGCTAACTGCTGAGGGCTCCATCTCTCACTGGCCCGCTCCTCCTCTCTGCAGGTGCACTCCGGCTGCTCCACAGCCGTGACGGGGTACCTGGGAGCGGCTGGCGCCACATCTGGGGCAGACTTCCAATTGGGTGCCACCTCCGTTGCGGCCGGGCGGACTGCCGGAGCCGACGTCATCACCGTGGCGGCTGGGCGGACTGCCGGAGCCGGGTAAGATGTCATCGGGGTTGCGGCTACTGCTTGTCCAGGAACGGAATTAGGCAAAGTCCTGGCGTCCCTGCCTTTACAGTCCTGGTCACATGAACTGCAGCTCCTTCTTCCTGCTCCCCCTTGGTACTCGGGAGCAGTCCTTCTAGCAACTTTTAAAGTTTCCCTTTCGCTTCCGGTCCTCCGGAGCTTCACTTCCGCCCGCGTTCTCGGGGGCGGAGCTTCTTTTTCGCGCCCACCGCTTGGGGAAGAAGGCGCTGGGCGGGAGATTTTCGCGCCCAAAATGGCGGCAAAGATGGTGACTTTAAAAATTTTTGCAGCGGATCACCGCTGACAGTCCAGAACAAGGCGCACTTCCTCCAGGTAACTGGATGGGTTCGATCCTGTTCGTGACGCCAAATGTGTCGCCCGGGGACCAGGGGTACTCAGATCCGGGCCACGAGGTCACTTCTGTGGGTATCACGGTGGCGTGACCCGATCTGTGATCCCAGGCTCCACAGTAAAAGGGGATTTGGTAAGGGAAATTGTCCGTGACGCCACCCACGGTTGTGGTGAGGTTGGAACACCACCGCTGCTCTGGACGGGGATTCCGGGAGCGATAGTATGGAGCAGCTAGATCTTATTTCTCCCCTCCGTGGGTAGGGGGCTGGTTGTCCCGGGGCCCGGTGATGGGGTAAGCAGGGAGCAGGGCGCAGTGCTGCGGTGCGGTGCCCGAGGGCACGGGCGTACTCACAAGTAATTCACACGGAGTCACTGGTAAACTAGGAATTGCCGGTGTCCGCAGCCTTCGGCACGGGGGTGTTAGTGTCCCACACACGGTGCAGCAGCTCCTGTTCTTTCCCTGCAGCCAGGGGCCTTTCTCTCCACTCTCTTCCTCTTTCTCCTCAGCCGGGAATGGGGAATCCACTCCCCTGTAGTGATCCGGGTCACCCTAGGTACCGACGGGCCACTACCCTGCTCCGGCTACCTCTGGCCCCTTCCTCACTACAGCCTGTCCCAGCCCTCTCGGAGAACGCTTCACTTTCAGCCTGGGAGCTACAACTCCAGGCTCCTCTTTTCTCTGTCTCTCCAAACACTCTGCTCCAGCCCCTCCCCTCTGCTCTGCTTTTCTCTAAGGCTGGTTTCACACTACGTTTATTTAACATCCGTCCATAACGTTATTTTAGCGGAAAAGCGGATCCAGTGCAAATGCGTTTTCACTTCAATGCATTTGCAATGGACTCGCGTCCACCTGCGTTTGCGTGCGTTATAGTGAGGATCCAGCAACTTGCAGTTTTTTAACATCTTTCAAAAACGCTACTTGTAGCGTTTTTGAGCTGCGTCCAAATACTGCATGTCACCGGATCCTGACTAAACAGCACGCAAACGCAGGTGAACGCTGGCGTGCTGATAGACAGGATCCTGCTTGCTCTACTGAGCATGCCCAGAACCAGTCTCGCGTGATCTGTCTCTCTCTCCTCCTCCCTCCCTCACCCTCTCTCTCTATCTCTGTCTTTCCCCCTTCCTCCCCTCCCTCTCTCTCCCACCTGAGAGCTGCGGACACTCGTAACCAAGGTAAATATCGGGTAACCACTTCTCTTAGTTACCCGATGTTTACGTTGGTTACGTGTGCAGACAGCCCTGCTCCTAGCAGCTGCAGACACTCGTAACCAAGATAAATATCGGGTATCCAAGCCCGATGTTTACCTTGGTTACGAGCGTCTGCAGCTGTCAGAAGCCGGCTCCCAGTCTAGTTCCCCTCACTCCCGATCACATGACTCCAATGCCCGCCCCTAAACATCCAGTGACAGGATCCTGCAAAATAACAGATGCGTTTGCATGCATTTTTTGCTGTAAAAGCAGGATCCGCTTTTGCAGCAAAAAAACGTTCATGACGCATGTTAAATAAACGTAGTGTGAAACCAGCCTTACCCTGGGGGCTGTGGTTTGTCTTGCTGCACCGGTGTGGGATCAGATTACCAAGGAGGATTAACTCTTTCTGTGACAACCTGGCTTTGCCAGGGCGTCACAGATACACCTGCCTATGAAGCTCAAAGCTCAATGAGGTTACAAAACCAATTTAGTGCTTTAGTAAGTCAGTAACAAGTAGTTAGAAGTGTTCAAATCAAGAAATACTTTTGCACTGGTCAAATTTTGTTTAAATGCGGATTGCACATTTTCTGTTAGTACAATAACCCTCATTTCAATCTAGAAATATTACTCAGTCCATCAGTTATTAGATATATGACACTGAAATAGCAAAAACCCAAATTGTTATAAAGAAAAAAGGTTAACATTAATAGGAGTGCCCAAACTTTTTCATATGACTGTAACTGCTCAGTGGTGGTGGCTGCAGCTTATAGTCGCCAAATCTGGTGACAGGTTCCCTTTAAGTGTCTTCCATAGAAAAAGGATCTTTCTCCAATGTGATCTGTGTCCGATTGCTCCTGCAGGGAGAGATCAGCACAGACTTTGTAGCCATTTTTCAGCTTTGGTTATGATACAATGTTTATATACATTTTTCTTTGCATTTCAGTGGAAGATTTTCCTTGTTTTGTGTTATATGTATATATACAATGTATCATTACCCATTACTTACTGTATATATTATATTATGTGTCTTATATACCGGTATTGCGGCTGGCTTTTCTCATATACCTCGCACTCACGTTTTTACTCATTCTGCTGTACAATTGAATTGATTTCCTACAAACAAGACTATGGGTTATCAATAAAAGCAAAGCGACACGTTGGTTGGATTGATGGCTGCGGCTGACCCCTGGGACACACAGTTCCGCTACAATGCCACCATTATTCTAGAATATTGTGCCGGGTTCAGGAGGAATGAGAACATATAGAACGTTCTGCTCCAAGCCAATTATGAGATTCCCAAACTGATGAAGTCAGTCCCGCGCGTATGAGAGATGCGCGGCCTCGGCTGTCACACCAGATAAACACGCGCCTTATTACCCCCTATTTAGCCCAGTAATGATAGTGAATCAGTTTGACCCGGCGGGTCACGTCCCTAATCCTAATATACTTTTTTCTTTTTTTTTTTTTTTTTATTTGGAAGCTTCACATTATTCATTTCCAATTAAGTTTGCCATAAAATCTTCCAATTCAGGTGTAATCTGTTGCAATCAATAAAAGATGTGATATACATCCATATGGGGGGAAGCGGCTGTAATTCTGCAGTAACGGCAGCTGTGGGAACAGTAAAAGCAAATATCGAGCGACGCTGGATAACGGCCATAAGAGCGGGCTCGGCCCGTACAGGTCCCAAGATAATACTCAGGTTAAATACTCGTGAGAAATGTGTTTATTTCCGTCCTCGCTTCCGTCTCCATCCATATTGGCTCTTTTATCCGTCTTTTTCTGAGCTCTTCTTAGCAGATTTATTACAAATAAGAGTTGAGTTGAACATCGCGGTCATAAATCATCAAAGAGGAGCTCAGAAAAAGACAAAAAAACGGTCAAAATGAGCCGACTGATGGGTTCTCAGTTAAAGAGAACCTGTCATATGCAATGACGCTATTAATATGCAGATATGCGGTTAATCTGCAGGTTAATAGCATAATTAAAGTACCCAGCTGCTGTGCTGAAAGTACAGCAGCCAGGAGAAAATGAACTTTATAAATCCTGGGAGCCGCTGACTTTCAGTCTTATTGGTGTGGCGCTGACAGTTCTCCGTTGATGCACTGCTGAGCAAACTGTCAGTCAAAGTGCTTGGCAGTGCTTACAGTCGCCGCTCACAGTATAGTAAGCAGTGACTAGCCACATCGACAAGCCAATATGACTGAAAGCCGGCGGCTACCGGGAGCAATAAATTTCACTTCCTCCCAGCTGCACTTTCAGTAGGCCAGATATTTACTTTCATAATGCTATTACTCAGTCACTCACAGTATACTAAGTAATGACTGTAACTGTGCCGCCACTTCAATATAGTTCATCCAATAAATTCTTCAAGGTAGAAAGTGTGGCACTTCACAAAGGAGTATTTGCGATGTTTTAATATATCATTGTAAACAGAGTTACAACATAGATGGGGAAGGGGGAGTGCAGGTACGCTGGACGACGTACCTATTCGTACCTGTGGAAGCACCTGTTTCAGTGTGAAACGGCCATCGTACGGCGTACCTGCACTCCCCCCTCCCCATCTATGTTGTAACTCTGTTTACAATGATATATTAAAACATCGCAAATACTCTTTTGTGAAGTGCCGCACTTTCTACCTTGAAGAATTTATTGGATTGCTTTATCTACAGTAGCTGAGCACCACCGGAGTCTGCTAGAGATCCGACATCTAATGTGAACCACAACCCGTGAGTACTCACCTGGGGCTGCAGTGCCCGGTCGTTCCTTTTTACCCTTGCTTACAATAAAGTTCATTCCCTTCCAGGTGCTGCTTTTTCAGTAGGGCGGCCGCATACCTTAATAACGCTATTAATCAGTCGCTCATAGTATTCTAAGCAATGACTGTGGCAGCATGTTAATATGACTGAAAGCTAGCAGTTTCCTGGAACAATAAAGGTAATTTCCTCTCAGTTGCTGCTCTTTCAGTAGGGCAGTCACTTACCTTCATAATGCTATTATCAATCACTCACAGTATAACTGAGTAATGACTGTAGCTGCGCCGATGCACCAATATGACTGAAAGCCGGCGGCTCCCGAGAGCAATAAAGTTCACTTCCTCGCAATTGCTGCACTTTCAGTAGGGCAGCCACTTACCTTTATAATCCTATTAATCAGTCACTCATAATATACTGAGTAATGTCTGTATCTGCGCTGGCATGGAATTTGACTGAAGGCCTGCGGCTCCCGAGAGTAATAAAGTTAATTTCCTCCCAGGTGTGCACTTTCAGGAGAGAGGCCATTTACCTTCATAATGCTATTAATCAGTTGCTCATATTATTCTGAGTAATGGCTCTAGCAATGCCAGCACATTAATATGACTGAAAGCCAGCGGCCTCCGGGAGCAATACAGTGAATTTTCTACTGGGTGACACACATTCAGTACAATGGCAGCGTACTATCATAATTATATGAACCTGCAGAATATCCCTATATCCACAGGCCTATAGCATTATTCAACCTGACTGTTTCCTTTAAACTCATTGAGTACTCAGAAATGGACATGAAAATAATGAAACCTGTAAAAACCAAAAGGTGCAACATTTTTAATAAAAGCCATTTACAAAGAAGATTTTCCTTCAAAAATAGACCTACTCCACTCCAGAGTATTTTTTTTTGGCACTGTATAGGCACTTTAAAGCTAAGTCCCCTGACCATTGTCTTAAACTTACCCTCTGGAGGTTTCACCTCTGATCTCGTGGCGCCATCTCATTCCCGTAACTTTTGACTGGTCGGAAGTCAAGTCACAAGCTCCCAATGCAAGTCTATGTGAGCCAGATAGAGGCCAGAACGAGGCTCTCATAGACTTGTATTGAGTTGTGGTCTCCGGCTCAGTGAAACACTGGAGCTGCCAGCAGGTTATAAATTCCTGGAGACCGACTGGAGCAATGCTGGAAACAGATGAAGACGGCGGCAGGTGAGTAGAAGACGGGGCAGGGGACTTCCACTCCAGTGGCGTATTTTTTGTTTTCATTTTATTTCACAAATTGTCCCCAGTAGTGTCCTTGTTCTTTAATTTGAGGCTGTCACTTTTATTTTATAGTAATCTTTATTCTTTTTATACAGCGTCAACATATTCCACAGAGCTTTACTTACATCAGTAACACTGTCCCCATCGGGGCTCACAATCTAAATTCCCTATCAGTATGTCTTTGGAGTGTGGAAAAAAACAGGAAGAAACCCATGCAAACACGGGGAGAACATACAAATTCCTTACAGATGTTGTACTTGATGGGATTTAAACCCAGGACCCCAACATTGGAAGACAGCAGTGCTAACCACTAGGCCACCACATGACTGCTGTGCTAACCACTGAGCCACCACATGACTGCTGTGCTAACCACTGAGCCACCACATGACTGCTGTGCTAACCACTAGGCCATTACATGACTGCTGTGCTAACAACTAGGCCACTACATGACTCCTGTGCTAACCACTAGGCCACCACATGACTGCTGTGCTAACCACTAGGCCATTACATGACTGCTGTGCTAACAACTAGGCCACTACATGACTGCTGTGCTAACCACTAGGCCACCACATGACTGCTGTGCTAACCACTAAGCCACCACATGACTGCTGTACTACCCACTAGGCCACCACATGACTGCTATGCTAACCACTAGGCCACCACATGACTGCTGTGCTAACCACTAGGCCACCACATGACTGCTGTGCTAACCACTAGCCCACCACATGACTGCTGTACTACCCACTAGGCCACCACATGACTGCTGTGCTAACCACTAAGCCACCACATGAATGCTGTGCTAACCACTAGGCCACCACATGGCTGCTGTGCTAACCACTAGGCCACCACATGACTGCTGTGCTAAACACTAGGCCACCACATGACTGCTGTGCTAACCACTAGGCCACCACATGACTGCTGTGCTAACCACTAGCCCACCACATGACTGCTGTACTACCCACTAGGCCACCAAATGACTGTTGTGCTAACCACTAGGCCACCACATGACTGCTGTGCTAACCACTAGGCCACCACATGACTGCTGTGCTAACCACTAGGCCACCACATGACTGCTGTGCTAACCACTAGGCCACCATGCCACTCATAATTTTTTTTCGAGGTAAGGGGTAAGATTAATTCATTAAGTACATGGTAATACCCACATTTATTGGAAACAGATAAATAAAAATGTGTTAAATTAATTAACGAAAAAATATAAGTGTTGCTCGTTCTTCAAAGAATAACATAAGAACGTTTTCTATCTCTCTAAATTGTTTTTAAAAAATGACAAAGAACTGAAGGAAGTTTCCATTCCGAATCTGTCCCCCCTGAATATCATAGCACCCCCTTTCCTTCACCAGGTACAATAATATATGTTCTCTATGTAGTGTCCAGCTATTTTGCTCTCTTTGTGTTTGCTGAGTTCCCTCATTTCGATTCTATGTATGTTCCTTTTCGTCCATTTTTGTTACATGCAAACCCAGATAAATCCCACACACGGCTTGTTATGTAGTTTTCAAATGCAGGATGTTCCGGATAGATAAAACATTTCATCATGATAAAAGTGCTTTTGCAAAGACAGGGTCCCAGGTGGTGCCGCCAACTGCTATAATCCAGTGATTAAGAATATATATTTGGCCCGGGCTGCGGTTACTCCTGAATCTGGAGACAGCTGTAAACGTTATTCTTTCAACATCACCACCTAAAAAAAAAATTACATCTTTAACTGTACAAGCTATAGCCAGTGATAATATGATTTTACTTATTCATCCGGCCTTTCATGGAGACATCCAATTTAGATAGTGCACCGCAAGAAACCGCGGTCCCTAAAGAATTGCTCCCGGAATATTTATATGATATTTGCTTTTTGGCTTCTTTTCCCAGCAGCCTACAAATGCACTGCGTTAATGCTGTTTTGTGTGTACAGCATGGCGTCCTACAATACAATACACTTTATTTTTTACTATCTCGCTTTAAGAAATGTATTTATTATACGGCGGATATTAAACCTCTGCTGGCGGCACAAAGCGCAGCGCCTCATACAATACAGGAATATTGTAAATCCTCCAGTTACGGTCTTCTGGAAGATTGTTACAAATGTTAGTCTTTTCTGACAACCAACGTTACAGATTCCCATACTCCCCTCGCGTCGGTGCGGACCCTCTATACTCCCCTCGCGTCCGTGCGGACCCTCTATACTCCCCTCGCGTCCGTGCGGACCCTCTATACTCCCCTCGCATCAGTGCAGATCCTCTATACTCCCCTCGCGTCCGTGCAGACGCTCTATACTCCTCTCGCATCCGTGCAGATCCTCTATACTCCCCTCGCATCAGTGCGGACCCTCTATACTCCCCTCGCGTCCGTGCGGACCCTCTATACTCCCCTCGCATCCGTGCAGACCCTCTATACTTCCCTCGCGTCGGTGCGGACCCTCTATACTCCCCTCGCATCCGTGCAGACCCTCTATACTCCCCTCGCGTCGGTGCGGACCCTCTATACTCCCCTCGTGTCAGTGCAGACCCTCTATACTCACCTCGCGTCCGTGCAGATCCTCTATACTCCCCTCGCATCAGTGCAGATCCTCTATACTCCCCTCGCATCAGTGCAGATCCTCTATACTCCCCTCGCGTCGGTGCGGACCCTCTATACTCCCCTCGTGTCAGTGCAGACCCTCTATACTTCCCTCGCGTCGGTGCAGACCCTCTATACTCACCTCGCGTCCGTGCGGACCCTCTATACTCCCCTCGCGTCGGTGCGGACCCTCTATACTCCCCTCGCGTCCGTGCGGACCCTCTATACTCCCCTCGCATCCGTGCGGACCCTCTATACTCCCCTCGCATCAGTGCAGATCCTCTATACTCCCCTCGCATCAGTGGAGATCCTCTATACTCCCCTCGCATCAGTGCAGATCCTCTATACTCCCCTCGCATCAGTGCAGATCCTCTATACTCCCCTCGCATCAGTGCAGATCCTCTATACTCCCCTCGCGTCCGTGCGGACCCTCTATACTCCCCTCGCATCAGTGCAGATCCTCTATACTCCCCTCGCGTCCGTGCGGACCCTCTATACTCCCCTCGCATCAGTGCAGATCCTCTATACTCCCCTCGAGTCTGTGCGGACCCTCTATACTCACCTCGCGTCCGTGCGGACCCTCTATACTCCCCTCGCATCAGTGCAGATCCTCTATACTCCCCTCGCATCAGTGCAGATCCTCTATACTCCCCTCGCATCAGTGCAGATCCTCTATACTCCCCTCGCATCAGTGCAGATCCTCTATACTCCCCTCGCATCAGTGCAGATCCTCTATACTCCCTTCGCATCAGTGCAGATCCTCTATACTCCCCTCGCGTCCGTGCGGACCCTCTATACTCCCCTCGCATCAGTGCAGATCCTCTATACTCCCCTCGCGTTGGTGCAGACCCTCTATACTCCCCTCGCGTCGGTGCAGACCCTCAATACTTCCCTCACGTCGGTGCAGACCCTCTATACTTCCCTCGCGTCAATGCAGACCCTCTATACTCCCCTCGCATCAGTGCAGACCCTCTATACTCCCCTGGCATCAGTGCAGACCCTCTATACTCCCCTCGCATCAGTGCAGACCCTCTATACTCCCCTCGCATCAGTGCAGACCCTCTATACTCCCCTCGCATCAGTGCAGACCCTCTATACTCCCCTCGCATCGGTGCAGACCCTCTATACTTCCCTCGCGTCAATGCAGACCCTCTATACTCCCCTCGCGTCAGAGCAGACCCTCTATACTCCCCTCGCATCAGTGCAGACCCTCTATACTTACCTCACGTCTGCGCAGACCCTCTATACTCCCCTCGTGTCGGTGCAGACCCTCTGTACTCCACTCGCATCAGTGCAGATCCTCTATACTCCCCTCGCATCGGTGCGGACCCTCTATACTCACCTCGCGTCCGTGCGGACCCTCTATACTTCCCTCGCGTCGGTGCAGACCCTCTATACTCCCCTCGCATCGATGCAGACCCTCAATACTTCCCTCACGTCGGTGCAGACCCTCTATACTCCCCTCGCGTCGGTGCACACCCTCTATACTTCCCTCGCGTCAATGCAGACCCTCTGTACTACATTCGCGTCAGTGCAGACCCTCTATACTCCCCTCGCATCAGTGCAGACCCTCTATACTGCCCTCGCATCAGTGCAGACCCTCTATACTTACCTCACGTCTGTGCAGACCCTCTATACTCCCCTCGTGTCGGTGCAGACCCTCTATACTTCCCTCGCGTCGGTGCAGACCCTCTATGCTCCCCTCGCGTCAGTGCAGACCCTCTATACTCCCCTCGTGTCGGTGCAGACCCTCTATACTCCCCTCGTGTCGGTGCAGACCCTCTATACTCCCCTCGCATCCGTGCGGACCCTCTATACTCCCCTCGCATCAGTGCAGATCCTCTATACTCCCCTCGCATCAGTGGAGATCCTCTATACTCCCCTCGCATCAGTGCAGATCCTCTATACTCCCCTCGCATCAGTGCAGATCCTCTATACTCCCCTCGCATCAGTGCAGATCCTCTATACTCCCCTCGCGTCCGTGCGGACCCTCTATACTCCCCTCGCATCAGTGCAGATCCTCTATACTCCCCTCGCGTCTGTGCGGACCCTCTATACTCACCTCGCGTCCGTGCGGACCCTCTATACTCCCCTCGCATCAGTGCAGATCCTCTATACTCCCCTCGCATCAGTGCAGATCCTCTATACTCCCCTCGCATCAGTGCAGATCCTCTATACTCCCCTCGCATCAGTGCAGATCCTCTATACTCCCCTCGCATCAGTGCAGATCCTCTATACTCCCTTCGCATCAGTGCAGATCCTCTATACTCCCCTCGTGTCCGTGCGGACCCTCTATACTCCCCTCGCATCAGTGCAGATCCTCTATACTCCCCTCGCGTTGGTGCAGACCCTCTATACTCCCCTCGCGTCGGTGCAGACCCTCAATACTTCCCTCACGTCGGTGCAGACCCTCTATACTCCCCTCGCGTCGGTGCAGACCCTCTATACTTCCCTCGCGTCAATGCAGACCCTCTATACTCCCCTCGCATCAGTGCAGACCCTCTATACTCCCCTGGCATCAGTGCAGACCCTCTATACTCCCCTCGCATCAGTGCAGACCCTCTATACTCCCCTCGCATCAGTGCAGACCCTCTATACTCCCCTCGCATCAGTGCAGACCCTCTATACTCCCCTCGCATCGGTGCAGACCCTCTATACTTCCCTCGCGTCAATGCAGACCCTCTATACTCCCCTCGCGTCAGTGCAGACCCTCTATACTCCCCTCGCATCAGTGCAGACCCTCTATACTTACCTCACGTCTGTGCAGACCCTCTATACTCCCCTCGTGTCGGTGCAGACCCTCTGTACTCCACTCGCATCAGTGCAGATCCTCTATACTCCCCTCGCATCGGTGCGGACCCTCTATACTCACTTCGCGTCCGTGCGGACCCTCTATACTTCCCTCGCGTCGGTGCAGACCCTCTATACTCCCCTCGCATCGATGCAGACCCTCAATACTTCCCTCACGTCGGTGCAGACCCTCTATACTCCCCTCGCGTCGGTGCAGACCCTCTATACTTCCCTCGCGTCAATGCAGACCCTCTGTACTACACTCGCGTCAGTGCAGACCCTCTATACTCCCCTCGCATCAGTGCAGACCCTCTATACTCCCCTCGCATCAGTGCAGACCCTCTATACTTACCTCACGTCTGTGCAGACGCTCTATACTCCCCTCGTGTCGGTGCAGACCCTCTATACTTCCCTCGCGTCGGTGCAGACCCTCTATGCTCCCCTCGCGTCAGTGCAGACCCTCTATACTCCCCTTGTGTCGGTGCAGACCCTCTATACTCCCCTCGTGTCGGTGCAGACCCTCTATACTCCCCTCGTGTCGGTGCAGACCCTCTATACTTCCCTCGCGTTAGTGCGGACTCTCTATACTTCCCTCGCGTCGGTGCAGACCCTCTATACTCCCCTCGTGTCAGTGCAGACCCTCTATACTTCCCTTACGTCCGGGCGGACTCTCTATACTTTCCTGGCGTCGGTGCAGACCCTCTATACTTCCCTCGCGTCGGTGCAGACCCTCTATACTTCCCTCGCGTCGGTGCAGACCCTCTATATTACCCTCGCATCCGTGCAGACCCTCTATACTTCCCTCGCGTCCGTGCAGACCCTCTATACTTCCCTCGCGTCGGTGCAGACCCTCTATACTCCCCTCGCGTCTGTGCAGACCCTCTATACCTCCCTCGCGTCGGTGCAGACCCTCTATACTCCCCTCGCGTCGGTGCAGACCCTCTATACTTCCCTCGAATTGGTGCAGACCCTCTATACTCCCCTCGCGTCCGTGCAGACCCTCTATACTCCCCTTGCATTGGTGCAGACCCTCTATACTTCCCTCGCATTGGTGCAGACCATCTATACTTCCCTCGTGTCAGTGCAGACCCTCTATACTTCCCTCGTGTCGGTGCGGACCCTCTATACTTACCTTGCGACGGTGCAGACCCTCTATACTCTCCTCGCGTCTGTGCGGACTCTCTATACTTCCCTCGCGTCGGTCCGGACCCTCTATACTTACCTCGTGTCGGTGCAGACCCTCTATATTACCCTCGTATCCGTGCAGACCCTCTATACTCCCCTCGCATCGGTACAGACCCTCTATACTCACCTCGCATCCGTGCGGACCCTCTATACTTCCCTCGCGTCGGTGCAGACCCTCTATACTTCCCTCGCGTCAGTGCAGACCCTCTATACTTCCCTCGTGTCGGTGCAGACCCTCTATACTTCCCTCGTGTCGGTGCAGACCCTCTATTCTTCCCTCGTGTCGGTGCAGACCCTCTATACTCCCATTGCGTCAGTGCAGACCCTCTATACTTACCTCGTCTCGGAGCAAAACCTCTATGCTCCCCTCACGTCGGTGCAGAACCTCTATACTTCCCTCGCGTCGGTACAGACCCTCTATACTCCCCTCACGTCAGTGCAGACCCTTTATACTTCCCTCGCGTCGGTGCGGACCCTTTATACTCCCCTCGCATCGGTGCGAACCCTCTATACTTCCCTCGCGTCGGTGTGGACCCTCAATACTTCCCTCGCGTTGGTGTGGTCCCTCTATACTCCCATCGCGTCGGTGCAGACCCTCTATACTCCCCTCGCGTCGGTGCGGACCCTCTATACGTCCCTCGCGTCGGTGCAGACCCTCTATACTTCCCTCGCGTCGGTGCAGACCCTCTATACTTCCCTCGCGTCAGTGCAGACCCTCTATACTCCCCTCGCGTCCGTGCAGACCCTCTATACTTTCCTCGCGTCCGTGCAGACCCTGTATACTTTCCTCGCGTCCGTGCAGACCCTCTATACTTCCCTTGCGTCGGTGCAGACCCTCTATACTTCCCTTTCGTCGGTGCAGACCCTCTATACTTACAAAAAAAGTTGAGAAAAGACAATGGTGGAGCCTGGAAACTTCACTAACCCAATCCACCAGGACTGTAGACATAAACCGCTTCAATGTTTCTGACCACAAGAGTTTGGCCATTACCTTTACACTGCCCTGGACCACCAGGGATGTTACTATGAACTTCTTTACTAACCAGATACATGTACACTGCTCTACATAACCAGGGATTTTAGCAATTGACTACTCTAGACCACCAGGGATGTTACTTTAGACCTCAGCACTAGTCTTGACTACTAGGGATGTTACGTAATACCTCAACACTACTCTAGACCACTAGGGATGTTACGTAATACCTCAACACTACTATAGACCACTAGGGATGTTACGTAATACCTCAACACTACTCTAAACCACTGGGGATGTTACGTTATACCTCTACACTACTCTAAACCACTGGGGATGTTATGCTTTACCTATACACTACTCTAGACCACGAGGGATGTTACGTTATACCTCTACACTACTCTAAACCACTGGGGATGTTATGCTTTACCTATACACTACTCTAGACCACCAGGGATGTTACTTTATACCTCAACACTACTCTAGACCATTAGAGATCATTTGTTATACCGCTACACTACTCTAGACCACTAGGGATGTTACGTTATACCTTTATACTGCTCTAGACCACTAGGGATGTTACGTTATACCTTTATACTGCTCTAAACCACTAGGGACCACTTAACTTCTATACTTCCCTAGACCTGCAGGGCCTTAGGATCTGATTCCCTTCCCTAGGCTTCTGGGACCACCATGGCTTGTCAATCAATGATGTCTGAGCTCTGGAAACCTCATTTTATCTTGCCAAAAAAAAATGGATTTTAGTTGCATTTCCCCTTTAAAAAACGTGGCAGCGCGAATTCAATGTATCAATTCTTTCTTTCGCTTCCTATTATGCCATTGAATGAAAAGCCCACAATTCTTCAGAGAAAAGTCGACTATTCCAGCCGAGAAAGTTACTTATTGTGTAAAGTCACAGCAAGTTTTCCTTTATTCTCACAAAGACAGGCAGTGAAAGATTATACTGCCGCGATATCATGCTCCATAAAATATCATCCTTCCGGAGACATAAGTAATGGGGGGACATAAAGGAGGGAAATATCGCCTTTTACAGAAGCTGGGGATTACACAACGTGTACCGAAGGACGGTCGGCTCATCCCGGGCTCCATGGATTGATTAAATGTTATGTCAGTCAAACGGAAAAGTGTGAATGTCGGAGCCGGACCACCAGGACCCCCACCAATTCTGACAATACAGGGGTGCACTTGGAAAACTAACGCTAATGACAAACCATCATCTTGGATTTGTGCCGATACATGTAAATAAAGATTACTTACAATATTAGAAATGTTTCAAAATGTATATACTGTTCTTCGTATTGTAAATCCAATCATCGCATCCGTAAAAGTCTGAAAATGTAAATTAATTAACCCATAAAATAAATGCTGAAACTGGAAAAAAAAATCAAATTAAAGTGCCATAACTGCCGTTCTTCATTCATCGCACCTCCATCGATAGAAAGCAATCAAAGGATGGCGTGTGTGCACCCGAATGGTATAAATGACGACAGCTCAGTATAGAAAAAATAAGCTCATACCGCTCCATCGACGGAAAAATCAAAATGTTACAAAAGTTACAAAAAATTTGGATTTTTTTTTTAAACACTAAAATATAATAAAAAACTAGAAAAGTTTGTATTGTTGTGATCAGACTGACCTGAAGAATGAGTCAGTAAAAATAAAGCCAAAATAAAAATGGCAGAATTGCGGGGGGTTTTCCACCATTTCAAATCATTTGGAATTTTTTCCCAGTTTTAGCTACATTATTTTGCATCTCATCGCACAAAATACATGGCCCTGTAAGGCAATGTCGCAGGTAATTTAAAATAGTCCTCGTGGACGAAGAAAATTTAGGAAATCCCATTATATGATTTATAAATAATTAATTTGCATTTTATTGCATGAAATAAGTATTTGATACAATAGACAAACAGAACTGAAAATCAAACAGAGGTCGGACGTTTCTGGTAGTTCTTGACCAAATTTGCACACACTGCAGGAGGGATTTTTGCAACTCCTCCATACCAATCTTCTCCAGATCTTTCAGGTCACTCCTCCATACAGATCTTTTCCAGATCTTTCAGGTTACTCCTCCATACCGATCTTCTCCAGATCTTTCAGGTCACTCTTCCATACAGATCTTCTCCAGATCTTTCAGGTCACTCCTTCATACAGATCTTCTCCAGATCTTTTAGGTCACTCCTTCATACAGATGTTCTCCAGATCTTTCAGGTTACTCCTCCATACCGATCTTCTCCAGATCTTTCAGGTCACTCCTCCATACAGATCTTCTCCAGATATTTCAGGTCACTCCTCCATACAGATCTTCACCAGATCTTTTAGGTCACTCCTCCATACAGATCTTCTCCCGATCTTTCAGGTCACTTCTCCATACAGATCTTCTCCAGATCTTTCAGGTCACTTCTCCATATAGATCTTCTCCAGATCTTTCAGGTTTCGGGGCTGTCACTGGGCAAAATTGAGTATCAGCTCCCTCCAAAGATTTTCTATTAGGTTCAGGTCTGGAGACTAGCTAGGCCACTCCAGGACATTGCAATGCTCCTTACAGAGTCACTCCTTAGTTGCTCTGGCTGTGTGTTTCGGGTCATTATCATGCTGGAAGACCCAACCACGATCCATTTTCAATGCTCTTACTGAGGAAATGAGATTGTTGGCCAAAATCTCGCAATACAAGATCCCATCCATCCTCCCTTCAATACAGTGCATTTGTCCTGTTCCCTTTGTAGAAAAGCACCCCCCAATGTATGATGTTTCCACCCCCATGCTTCATGGTTGGGATGATATTCATGAGGCTGTATTCATCCTTCTTCTTCCTCCAAACACGGAGAGTTGAGTTGACACCAAAATGTTCTATTTTAGTCTCAACTTACCACATGACCTTCTTCCATGGCTCCTCTGGATCATTCAGAAGGACATTGGAGAACTTCAAACTAGCCTGGACATGTGCTGGTGTGACCAGGGGGACGTTGTGTGCCTTGCAGGACTATAATCCATGATGGTGTAGTGTGTTACTAATGGTAATCTGTGAGACTGTGGTACCAGCTCTTTTCAGCTCATTGACCAGGTCCTCTGATGTAATTCTGGGCTGATTCCTGTCCTTTCTCAGAATCCTCCTTACCCTAAGAGACAAGATCTTGCATGGAGCCCCAGACCAAGTAAGATTGACAGTGATCTTGTGTTTCTTCCATATTCTAATAACTGTGTCAACAGTTGTTGCCTTCTCACCAAGCTGCTTGCCTATTATCCTGTAGCCCATCCCAGCCTTGCACAGGTCTACAATTTTGTCCCTGGTCTCCTTAGACAGCTCTTAGGTTTTGGCCATGGTGGAGAAGTTGAAGTGTGATTGATTGAGTGTGTGTTTTTTATACAGGTAACGAGTTCAAACAAGTGCAATTAATACAGGAATGCAGAGTAGGAGAAAAAATATAACAGGTCTGCGATAGCCAGAATTGTTGCTGGTTGGTCGGTGATCAAATACTTATTTCTTGAAATAAAATACAAATTAATTAATTAAAATCATACAACGCAGTTTTCTGGATTTTTATTCTGTCTGTCACAGTTGAAGTTACCTACGATAAAAATGTCAGACCTCTCCACTCTTTGTAGGTGGAAAACTTGCAAAATCGGCAGAGGGTCAAATACTTATATTTCCGACTGTATCAGATCAAATACAGTTTCCTATGTTTATAATTGCAATGCATGACAAATGGACGGTAACCTGAATGGGATCCATTTTTTTGGCCACCCATTGGCTCATAATGGGAAAGTAGCACACGCTGTGATATTTTTTACCTATGGTCCTTGGGTAAAATCATCCATGTGAGGTACCATATTGACTCGTGCACTGTCCGTATGCGATCAGTTTTCCATAGGACCGAATATAAACTCATCTGGATGAGCCCTTTATTGTTTTTGCATCATTTTTATTGTGGATTAAGCATTTACATGACATTTCCCATTTCCTACGTTATAAAAAAAAATGACTCTCAATTTATGTTTCATTTTTTTTAAACTTTTTTCTAATCATTCCGCCCGTATAAAAGGTTTCCTATACACGAGAGAGAACAATTCCATTACATACGGGGTAATGTGTTCCAGGCCCCTTTGGCAGTGCAGGGATTAACTACTGTGTTTAAAGGAATGTGTTTTATTAAATAATTAACACACTTTTTTTTGCACTCCTCTGACATGAAAAACCATTATGTGCAAAATAATTAACAGCTTCAATAAAGCGCTTGCTCGCTGCGCTAATAACCAGAGAGGAAAAACATAAAAATGTAAATTTTGCAAAAGGAAATATAGACAAAAAAAAAGAAAATCTATATCAGGCCTGAAACGCTCTCCAAATACAGAGGACGAGAAAATAAATCTACAGTTATTAGAAATTGTATTAGGACTTAAATAAGAAGAATTTGGAAGATGAATGTGTTACAATGTAACCGGGAACTCGTGTTTCCTTCAATATCTTCTGCACCTGTTTGAATAAACAAAAAAAGTTACATTTCCCGCTCTTCTGCCCAGTGGACACCACATTACGCTTGATTTGCTGCAGGAGAATCGATCACCTGTGGATTGCTGTGGTGCATCCTGTGATCAGTTTATTTTGGGGAATTTTAAAGGGAACCTGTTATCAGGTTTTTCAGAATTGAACCAAAAGTCTCCCCTTCTGCAGCTCCTGGGGTGCGTTCTATGAAGATGCACCTTGTTCCCCGACTCCCCTTGCAGACCCCAGAAATACCTTTAGAATATCTGCCGCCATGTATGTAAAGTTACCATTCTGGTTGGATGGGCATCCTTTTCTTGGTCGGATGGGTGTCCTCTTCTTGGTCCGATGGGCGTCCTCTTCTTGGACGGATGGGCGTCCTTTTCTTGGTCGGACGGGCGTCCTTTTCTTGGTCGGACGGGCGTCCTTTTCTTGGTCGGACGGGCGTCCTCTTCTTGGTCGGACGGGCGTCCTCTTCTTGGACGGATGGGCGTCCTCTTCTTGGTCGGATGGGCGTCCTTTTCTTGGTCGGATGGGTGTCCTTTTCTTGGTCGGAGGGGCGCCTTTTCTTGGTCGGAGGGGCGCCTTTTCTTGGTCGGAGGGGCGCCTTTTCTTGGTCGGACGGGCGTCCTTTTCTTGGTCGGTTGGGTGTCCTCTTCTTGGTCGGATGGGCGTCCTCTTCTTGGTCGGATGGGCGTCCTCTTCTTGGACGGATGGGTGTCCTTTTCTTGGTCGGATGGGTGTGCTTTTCTTGGTCGGATGGGCGTCCTTTTCTTGGTCGGATGGGTGTCCTTTTCTTGGTCGGAGGGGCGTCCTCTTCTTGGTCAGATGGGCGTCCTTTTCTTGGTCAGATGGGCGTCCTTTTCTTGGTCGGATGGGTGTCCTTTTCTTGGTCGGAGGGGCGTCCTTTTCTTGGTCGGAGGGGCGTCCTTTTCTTGGTCGGAGGAACGTCCTTTTCTTGGTTGGACGGGCGTCCTTTTCTTGGTCGGATGGGCGTCCTTTTCTTGGTCGGACGGGTGTCCTTTTCTTGGTCGGATGGGTGTCCTCTTCTTGGTCGGATGGGCGTCCTCTTCTTGGTCGGATGGGCGTCCTCTTCTTGGACGGATGTGTGTCCTTTTCTTGGTCGGATGGGTGTCCTTTTCTTGGTCGGAGGGGCGCCTTTTCTTGGTCGGAGGGGCGCCTTTTCTTGGTCGGAGGGGCGCCTTTTCTTGGTCGGACGGGCGTCCTTTTCTTGGTCGGATGGGTGTCCTCTTCTTGGTCGGATGGGCGTCCTCTTCTTGGTCGGATGGGCGTCCTCTTCTTGGACGGATGGGTGTCCTTTTCTTGGTCGGATGGGTGTGCTTTTCTTGGTCGGATGGGCGTCCTTTTCTTGGTCGGATGGGTGTCCTTTTCTTGGTCGGAGGGGCGTCCTCTTCTTGGTCAGATGGGCGTCCTTTTCTTGGTCAGATGGGCGTCCTTTTCTTGGTCGGATGGGTGTCCTTTTCTTGGTCAGAGGGGCGTCCTTTTCTTGGTCGGAGGAACGTCCTTTTCTTGGTTGGACGGGCGTCCTTTTCTTGGTCGGATGGGCGTCCTTTTCTTGGTCGGACGGGTGTCCTTTTCTTGGTCGGACGGGCGTCCTTTTCTTGGTCAGACGGGCGTCCTTTTCTTGGTCGGACGGGCGTCCTTTTCTTGGTCAGACGGGCGTCCTCTTCTTGGTCAGACGGGTGTCCTCTTCTTGGTCAGACGGGCGTCCTTTTCTTGGTCAGACGGGCGTCCTTTTCTTGGTCGGACGGGCGTCCTTTTCTTGGTCAGACGGGCGTCCTCTTCTTGGTCGGATGGGCGTCCTCTTCTTGGACGGATGGGTGTCCTCTTCTTGGTCGGATGGGCGTCCTTTTCTTGGTCGGATGGGTGTCCTTTTCTTGGTCGGAGGGGCGTCCTCTTCTTAGTCGGATGGGCGTCCTTTTCTTGGTCAGATGGGCGTCCTTTTCTTGGTCGGATGGGTGTCCTTTTCTTGGTCGGAGGGGCGTCCTTTTCTTGGTCGGAGGAACGTCCTTTTCTTGGTTGGACGGGCGTTCTTTTCTTGGTCGGGCGTTCATTTCTTCGGTTCCTTTCCCTCCTTCTGCCCTTGTTCGCCGCCCTCCTTTCATGATTGATTTGGGTGATGCTTCCCTATCATCCAAATTGCTCTTCAAAATCTTGCACCTGTGCAGAGTCACTCCCGGCTTGTGGAGGCACAGTTCACTCTGCCCCATCGCGGGTAGAGCCGAAATCATACTGTAGGTGCGCTTGCAAGAGCAGGTGAGGTGTGTGTGCAGGTGCGAGATTATGGCCAGCAATGTGGATGATGTTACCTGCATCAACCTCGTATCCAGTCTAATTCTCGCGCATGCGCAAAGACCTCACCTGCTCGCACAATCACACATACGTTTTTCGGCTTTGCCTGCGATGGGGCAGAACGAACTGCGCTTGCGCGAGCTGGGAATGATTCTGCACAGGTGCGACATTTTGCAGAGTAACTTGGATGATGAGGGAGGCGTCACCCACATCAATCATGAAATAGGGGATGGCGGACAACAGCAGAAGGAGGGACAGGAGCCGAAGAAAAGGACGCCCAACTGACTCAAAAAAGTATGCCCATCCGACCAGAACAGTTAATTTACATTCGTGGTGGCAGATTTTATAAAGGTATTTGTGGGGTCTGCAAGGGGAGTCAGGGAACAAGGTGCACCCCAATAGAATGCAGCCCAGGAGCTGCAGAAGGGGAGACATTTGGTTTAATTCTGAAAAAACTGGTGACAGGTTCCCTTTAACAAAAAAATGGTTTGTGCACACGGCATCGTTTAGACGCCGGCATATCTGCAAAGTTTTTGCTGTAGGAACACAATACAGAATAAGACTGCTGTGTTTTTTTCCTAAAACATCTTTTTTGAAATCTTCTTAGAAGTTTTTGGCGTTTCCGCTAGCTCTCTGCATATAAAGCAATGGTGGCCTGCAAGCAGAAACCACCCGAGGTATGGTCAGGTCACTTATGATAGCTGCTTCTCAGCATTCGAGGTGACAAATGATGGAACAACTCGTTTTGACATTGTTGTGCCTATGTTCATTGTCTTTCACGTTTTTAGCGCTTTTTTCAAGAATCCGGCTGAAAAAGATACTGTGTGCACACACTGTTTCACACATCTGTGTCTCTAGTACGTGTGACAGCCAATTACACACGTACCGGAGACACGGACACACGCAGACCCATTAATATCAATGGATTTGCACACTCTTCCATGTTTTGACATGAACCATGTGTCCGTGTGGAGCTTTTGCGTGTCCATGTGCTCCACATGGCGACATGTCTGTTTTCTGCCAGCAGCCCGGGTGTTACACAAACCTCACACTGATGTGATCCGTGTGACATCAGTGTGACACCTACCGGAGAAAACACAGGTCACATAAAAAAAAAGAATTTTTATACTTGTCTATCTCCGACGCTGCTGTCTCTGCCTCTGCTGTTACTTCAGTGTCCTGCTCATTATGCTCATTGCATATTCACTGCACTCACTACGGACCCGAAAGTAACAGCAGCGCCGGAGACAGGAGCGCTAGAGTCAGGTAAGTATACCAGCTCATGCTGTCTATGTGCTATCTAGATGTCACACAGATAGCACAGGGACAGCACATGAAAAACACACAGACACACATATGCACTGTCACATGTATGTAATGTATGTAAGACATGCTCAGGATTAGAATTCTCTATTACCACCTAGACTATGCACATTTAAACAGTGTTTTCCTTTGGGCACTTTAGGGTTAACTTCTCTGGTGCTGCAGCAGTTGCAAATTTCCGGCCTGTATATAATCCCTCTGCTTCCTGGAGAGGTTGCTGGATATTCAACTCAGTTAGGAGCTAGCCCAGGAACAGAGAGGACGTGTCTGTTGCTATCTGCTGTGATTGTAATAAGTTGTTACTACTACTCCCTTTGTACCCTTACCCGTGCACCTTTTGGTTATTCCCTGGGGCAGGTTTTAGGTGTGTGAGTTTTGGTTTTTCTGTGTGGGTGGGTTTTTGGGTTCTCTGTCCCGGTCAGACACCTGGGTGGGGGGGACTTATTCATCAGGGCCAGGATAGGAGACAGGGCCACGTTGGAGGCTTGACCTTGACTACCTTCAAGTCTACCATCAGGATAAGGGACAGCGCAGGATCCCCAGTCTTAGGGTCAATTTAGGAGTCCCTGTGTCATCCTTGTCTCCCTGTCATATTCACCTTCCCCACAGACCATGCAAAACATTATGCAAAACATTAGTGTTTTGCATGGACATGTGAATGAGGAGTAAAGCATACTCTCCTGAAGCATAAGGAAAACTTCAGGAAAAGACACGGTGACCGCAAACACCTGGAAGTGTTGGAAAACTTCCCTGTTTGTGCAGATATCTATTGGATAGTAGTGATTCTATAAGGTCTTTTGTGCTTTAAACCTGGACACTTCATCATTGCACGTAACCCAAATGTACTTTCAAATCAGCAAGTGACGGTTCAGTAGGGGGTGTGGATGGGGAGTCATGGGCTGAAAAAAAGAGGCATGGTAGAAAAGCATTTTGACAGCGAGATTTGCTAGTGCTCCTTCAGATGACAGCAAATTATTCCAATCCCGTCCTCCCAAACACATGGATTCTTGGATTGGATGGCAGTGCATGTATTCTCAGTAAGGAAAGGGGTGTAAACTTCTGCTGGTCACCTTCTGGAGATCCCCACTGGTCCTGTTCTGGTGCTTTCCCAGAGGCTAAGGCCTACTAACCTGTAGCCCCATTGAGGATTTCTTAGGGTATTCGTGTCCAGGAATAGGACGCCTTTCCCACTGACTGGACTATACCCTGCTTCTGGAGACGCAGTTCCCAGTCCTCTTTGTGCAGGACCCCGCGTGTCCGTGCTCATGGGGTGACCCTTAGGATCAGCAAATTAGGATATGAATTTTGGCCTTCTTTTCAATTTACTCCTCCTGGGGACTCTCGTACCCCTTTTCACTCATACTATCCTTTTTTAAGCTGCTCTCCTCCTATTCCTTAACCCTTAGTCTACCTACTCAGGTGTCATAACTGCTGTCCCTGAGCCACACTGCCACCTGGTGGCCACTTACACAAAATATCATACACCGTTATACATCACACATTAAACCTTCAGTGTGCCGGCTACTTCTGTAGCTGTGGGCAAAGCTCTGACACAAGCTCAAATAAATCCATTGATACTGAATGGAGTGGCAGGGTGAGGTGTAAGTCTTAGGGGCCCTTTGCACACTACGACATCGCAAGCCGATGGTAGCGATGACGAGCGCGATAGTCCCCGCCCCCGTCGCAGCTGTGATATCTTGTGATTGCTGCTGTAGCGAACATTATCGCTACGGCAGCTTCACATGCACTTACCTGGGGGCGGGTCGTGCGGCGTTACAGCGATGTCACACGGCAGGCGGCCAATAGACACGGAGGGGCGGAGATGAATGGGACGTAAACATCCCGCCCACCTCCTATCTTCCGCATTGCCGGTGGACGCAGGTAGGAGATGTTCCTCGCTCCTGTGGCTTCTCACACAGCGATGTGTGCTGCCTGCTGGAACGAGGAACAACATCGTACCGTCGCTGCTGCAAAATTATGGAAACGTCAGACCCTACACCGATCATACGATAACGACGCTTTTGCGCTCGTTAATCGTATGTAAAAGGATTCACATACTGCGATGTGGACAGTGACGCCGGATGTGCGTCACTTTCGATTTGACCCCACCGACATTGCAGGTGCGATGTCGCAACCTGCAAAGTACCCCTTACCCCAGTTCCATCCAATCTTTTGCAGAATGGGGTTTCAGTCGTGGGGCACCCAGCAATATTACATTTATTACATACCCAACGGATAACATAAGAAGGTCAATAAAGAGTCTCCATGTGGTTTGGTCTGTGAAGCCTCCCGTCATTTCTCCAAAAGGCGACAGACAAGCAATCTCCGTCTCCATGAATGCCAGCCTGACAGTAAGACAAAGAACCAAGGAATTTCCTTTGATCATGGGTAAAGGCGCGGGCGGTGTATAAAGTGTATAAAGTGATAGATAATATGTAGTTTGGCCCCAACAACAGTCCTTACTGGAGAAGACGAGACGCTCAGTCCTGGCTCACGACAAGGCATACATCGCAGGCTGCATTACACTCCGTTGTGTGAGGAACATAAAGACTTCTCGCTTATGTTCTGTGCAAATGTTTGCAATATACCAAGGTACCGGCGTGCCTATGGCTGCATTTTCTAACATCGCGCAGCTCCTCTTTCCTCCATATATCACAACATAATGGGAACATTTCTCAGGACTGCAGCAAAGCCAAGAGAAGTTGAGTAATAAATGAGCTGGAGATTGTGGCAACTGAAGGGGAAATATGCAATAAGAAAGCAAGTTCTTTTTTTTGCATTAAAGGCGGTGTCTGTTTCAAAGAACTGGGCAACTCAGGGTCACGAAGACCCCCTTTACTAGGAATATCCCATAAATAGTGTATATCAGTCATACATAGAAAAGACGACCAATCTCAAGAGCAGCGGGCCCAAAGGTCACTTTTATGAATGAAGCAATAGCGGCATGTGCAACCACTGGAGATGAATCAATTCGATACCAATTGAAGTTCGCTGGAGCTGGTGAATTCAAACAATTTGTGATCCAATTTGCATGAATTGTCAATTAAAATGGCCACCGCCATTTTACACAAAGCAGAAGTTTCCATCAGCCAGAGAAGAGGGACTTTCATAGACTGTATAAAAGCAGAGGCAGAGAATGCAGCAGCCATTGTGTGGTGAATCTGGATAGTGAGAGGATGTCACATCTAACAGCTCAGCAATAGAGACAGCATAGAGCCGGCGTCTTTACAGAAATGCCAACTTACTCCCTGACTCGGCCGGGTTGCCTCCTCGCCGCACTTCCCCGGCCATCCATGTCTGCTGCTGTCTCCTTCCCCTACCGGGCCCTGTACAGGCCATACAGGATACCCAGGAGTGCACCTAAGATGCGTGCTCCCACACTTGGCCCTCCTCTTAAAAGGCCAGCATGCTATTGCCAGGAAATGCCTCTCAGCTTATGGCTGAGAGGCACAGTGTATTTAAGGCACCCTCCCATTAGGGGAGGTGTCTGTGCAATGCCTCTAGTTAGTCAGTCAGTTTCCAGTCTGCTGCCTAGCTAGTTGTCAGGTCCTGAGCGCCTGTCCTGTTATCCCTGTGTCTGTCTCCAGCACCTGCCTTCCCATACCTGTGTGCCCCTGCAGTGCCCACCATTCCTGTCTGTATCCACCTGTCCAGCTTGCGTCAGTCACCCCACCTGTACATGTCTATACCTGAGTCCGTCACCTGCCCTGGGGGTCAGCTGCAACAGTCCCAGTCTCTGCCTTGGGAGTGGTACCTGGAGTTCGCCTTGCGGTGGGTGCTTACTTAAGCCCCTCCTGCTAAAGGGTAAGGCCAGGTCCCCCTGTGGTCCAGTGGGTCCAGCAATCCTGCTCGCTGCCCCTACACCGGCTGCAAGCATAACAAATACATAGAGAAGGTCATGAAGCAGTGAATAAACATTACTGATAGTGAGTGTGTGACATGATAGCAGTGAAAAATGATTACTATCCGTTTTCGCATTGCCATATGTGTGGAGATCATTTGGACATCACTAAAGTTGTGTTTGCATTGAAAAGCTTGGATACAGTCCTAGGAGACCTCAGAGCATTGCACACATGGGGTGGAGAGTTGTTGGAAGAAACAAGGTATTTAATATGCAAGGTGTTCACATCTAATTAGTCCACATTTCAATTATAAAAATGGATTTTAATATTACAATTTAGGCAATCCTTGAATCTTGAGCCCCGAGCCAGGCATATTAAAGATGGTTCATGTGGAGACACGGGGGCCAGTGGGTGCTCTCGTCCGCTAAAACCCTGCGCCTTTAGAAAGACAGCGTGGCTCAGGGCTCATCCCAACTGAACGCCGGCCTCCTTAACCGTGGGTGTAACACTACTCAGACAACACAGGGCGAGGGAATCACAATAATTAGACTTTATTGAATCCCCAAACAATTAACGGCACATAACACATAACCAGCAAAACACACAAATGTAACAGGCAACAGAGTCTCACCCTTCCGCTGGCTCACCAGGGATTAGGATGTCCGTGCCTCAGAGGTCCCAGGGCTATTTACTCCAATCCAGCAGCACCCCGCTTTTGGCGGGCACCCACCGAGAAAGGAATAATGCCAGATTTAGGAAGCTGTGTGAGGTCTGCAAAGTCTGTAGCAGGTGACTGAACTGTCCCAACCTGAGTGTCCTCCTTAGGTAGTCCTGGTATGATGATATAATCCTGGCAGCCGGAGTCGAAATCCCTAGACTGTGGATATGGTCTCCAACCGGAACCGAAGTCCCTAGATTGAAGCCACAGGGTAAACTGATCCTCTAGTCAGCTCCTAAGAGCTTAGACTGGATCCATCAGCATCCATCAACAACCACCTGGTGGCTTAAAGAAATCCCTTTTATAGCCACAGCCTTCCACTTGGATACACTGCGTCCTCATTGATTGGTTGGACAAGATCGCCTCTCCCATTGGATGAATCTCAAGCTGCATGGACAATGTTCATCCAAATGATGTCTACAGAAAGACTGAAGGTATACATGTAGTCTGGAATGCACAGACTAGACAATGACTACTAAGGTAATTACATTAGCAATACACAACTACAATACAATGATTACTGGAAAGGTCTGGAGAAACAATAGCTAAGCAAACATGACTTAGCACACATAAGAACAATACGTCTGGCTGAATGTTAAGAAACTTTAACCCATGAGAGGCATTGGGTGTCCATGTCGTCACAGTTCACACAATGGGCAGGTGTTCACATGTGGAGTCGTCTCCAGCTGGATATGATCCATAAATAGTTCTTCTACCCTCAAAGAAGCGGAAGAATAACTTTAGGCAAAAATGTTTAGGTATTTCTGTTATTTCTCCATTTTTATTTTATAACTGTTTTGCTTTTTTTCTGTGTTTATTTTTCTCTTTTTATACATTATCTTGTAAGCATTGTAGTTATATTAAAACTTTAATAAGTCTGGACCTTGCAGTTCCTAAGAATCCATAGCCTTCCAGAGAATGGGACCTTTTTGATTGTTAGAAAGTAGCACATATTTTGATGAGTGGTGGCAGTGTGTCGTGTAGTTCCGGTGTGTGGACGGTGTCGGGGTGTGACGCATGCTCCCTTTTCAACCTATAGCTGTCACGCTAGGTACTGGGAAGTACAAGGGGAATGGCGAAAAGGGAAGGTAAATCCTGTGTCTAGGGAAGTTTGAGACAGTGACCATCCTTGATAGCTTCCGCACCTACAGTATGTGCCAAGCCGGATACCTGACTTTAGCTGACAGTGAAGTAGGCTCTAGGTAGGGAGTGGATGGGATGAGCGCTTAGTCAACCCCACTAAGCTCTAAAATAGACACAGGGATAACAAACAGGGGGAAAGCACATAAACAAGGTATCTCCATAGGACTCAGGGAGCTGGACAGCAAAGAACCACAATGTTTCTTCTTATGAATGCAAGCCGACTGCTTGCATCCAGAGTTTGTATAGGTTTTAAGTCTATCACCAGCACAGATCCAGGGGGAATGAGAGTATTTAAGCACACAAAGGAAAGTACTGATGATTAACAGCTGAAAGGAATAGGAAACAGGGCAAAGGCAACAAACAACTTATTTACAGATGACTCAGAGAGAGCAACTGCCACAACCACAAAGATTCTCCAGATGTATACAAGCCCACTGCTTGCACTGAAGATTTGTAAAGAGTGTAATAGCTATCACTAGCAATGTATAATAGGAAGTGAAGGTATATAAAGACAGCAAGGGAAGTGCTGATGAAAAGCAGATGATAGTCTGAGGAACTCTGCAGGGTCCTAAGGGGGAAGGGATGAAAACCAATCAGAAATAATAGAAGGTCAGGGAGCAGTTTGCATAACCAAACACTGGCCTTCTATAGCCGGACACCACAGCACTGTCTGTCACTCATTACAATAACAGAGGTTAAGTGCTGGAATGAGTGATAGGAGATAAATTAACCCTTAGAGTGTCACCCTATGTCACGTGCCGAGAAGTCAATATATGACACTATCCTTCATCAGATCAGTGGAAATTTTAAGAGGTTGCATTAACACATATGATTAATTCTGTATGTACAGAAAACTTAGACCACATTGTGATTTTGATAATAATCCATGAACAGACTTTCCAGTATGACCAGTGGGCACTGGTTGGGAGCTGAATATTCCAGTACAAACCCATGATTTTTTTTTATTCAGAAGAGAATCCGGGGCCGCAGAGCTTTATATAAACTTTTTGAATTTTCCGACCGAGGGCCCCTCCAGTCTCCCCCCATGAGGACGCTCAAATTTTCCTAATTCTAGCAGTTCAGTGAAACTGCGAGTGCCAGAAGGCATCTAAATATTGTAGCATCTGTTACATTTTACACTCTGTGGTCACAAATCTCGCTCAGCCCCGGTGCGCTTTACACTGTATACTCTCTAAATTATTGAAGATTGATGGCTACCGCGAGCGATTGAACCTTCTACTTTATGATGCTTCCTAATTGAATGAAACACTAAAATGTTATTTTACTCTGCATTATAAACTCTGCTGATTATTTTTTTTTTCTTCTATGCCTTCTACTAAATAAGTAAAGACGGCTTGTATATCAATCCTCTAACGTGTAGAATGAAAATGGTTATCCAGGATAAAAAAAAAAAAGCAAAGCCATTTTCTTTTTCTTTCCAAAACAGCGCCACCCCTGTCTGCAGGTGGTATGTGGTATTGCCGCTCCGCTCCATTGCAACGTATAAGGCTGATCTGCAATGGCTGATACAACCTGTGACATTGTTCTGCTTTACGATTTAGTTTAGTCAACATTTGTGTTACAGTGACATAAAAAACAAAAAAAAAACAAAGAAAAACTGTAGCATCTGTGTTATGGCTTCCTCTGTTATTCCTCTTGGAAAAAGTATGAAAAAAACTTGACAGCAGAGTTGTAATAATTAGGGATGATCGAATACCTCAAATATTCGGCTTCGCGAATATCCGACGAATAGGTCGCCGCTATGCGAATATTCAATGTGCAATGTAAGTCTATGGGAAGCCTGAATAGTTCCGAATAGTTGTTATTTGGGTTTCCCATAGACTTACATTGTGCATTGAATATTTGCGAATAGTCAAATAGCGGTGACCTATTCGGCAAATATTCACGAAGCCGAATATTTGAGGTATTCGATCATCCCTAGTAATAATCCTTCTATCAATAGATGTCCAGCCAGTGTGAAGAGTAGATACACACTCCAATGACAAAGAGCATAGTAATCCCTATTTCATTTACCGTATTTTTCGGTTTATAAGACGCCCCAGATTATAAAAAGCACCCCAAATTTAGAGGAGGAAAATACGAAAAATAATTTTGAATGTTAAAATGAGGGTCTGTGGCGCCCTGGACAAGCCAGGGGCCACAGAGAACAACACCCACACAACCCATACTCCCGGTCAGGCACACCGAAGTCAGACACAAAACCCTTGTTGCCTTCCTCCAGGGGCTGATGTTCACACCAGGGAGGTGGGCCAGGCGGTTGGCCCTGCCCACCGAGGAGTTCACAGTCCTGGAGGCGGGAAAAGCAGACAGATCAGTTTTGGAGGTGAAAGTGGAAGGAGGGAAAGTGGTAGTGGAGCAACTAACTGACAGCGTCCGGGTGTGTGGCCCGGGCGGTACAGCAAGGTTGGCAGACGGTGGTGACCGTCTGCAGGAGTGGCCTATCGGAGTCTACCGTAAGGACCGTGGATGGGCGGTGGCCCGGCGGTACCGGACCGGTACACAAAGAGAAGTCAGCACCATCTGGCAGGGGCTTACGGACCCCGGCAAGGCTAGGAGTCGCCGTGAATTTGCCAAATACGTCAGCAAAGGGAACCTCCTGGGTTTCCCAGCAGCCAAGTCCCGACAGAAGGCAACAGTCCAACCGTGAGAGGGAAACACAGCCACCGCCAAGGCTACCGTTGCCAGGGCCAGAGCCTGCGGGCAAAAGGGGCTCCTCCGGCCCATATCCAAGCTGGGGAGCGAGTTACCGGTGGGAACCCATTGGAACCGTTACAGTACACAGGTGCAGGGAAAGGCAGTCACCATCAACCTGCCGGGAGAAAACAACACTGCAGCCGTCTGTGGGACCCGTCCATGCAGCAGTGTGTTTTACCGAGAACTGTGTCCTCATCATTGGCTGAGTAAGTACCACTGTGCCGTGCGGCACAGCGCTGCCCCCGCGACCCTGCACCTCACCAGGCCCCGTAACCCGCCTGCCATCCATCCCTACCCCATCACCGGGCCCCGGGACAACCAACCCCCTACCCACGGGGGGGAGAACTAACAACAAAGCTGCTCCCTGTCACCGCTCCCGGGATCCCCGTCCAGAGCAGCGGTGGTGTCACCAATATCACCACAACCGTAGGTGGCGTCACGGACAATACTCAAATCCCCCACAATCAAATCCCCACCCTTTTCACTCACGGGCGAGGAGCGCCGCTCGAGTCCCCGGGATCCGGCCCACCGCTCGAGCCACCACAGAGCAGCGGCAGCAGCAGCCGGACCCGAGCAGTGGGAGAGCGCAGCGTCCCCTCCTCCGCCCTCGACAACTTGGCGTCACGAACAGGATCCTACCGTTCTACCAACTGGTGGAAGTGCGCCTTGTGTGACCGCCGGAGGTGTCCAGCCGAAAAATTTGTGAAGCCGCCATCTTGGGCGCGAAGAATTCCCGCTCGAGCGTCCACTCGAGTAGTGGAGGCGCGAAGGCCAAAACCCCGCCCCTGTAGAGGAGGAGCCGGAAAGAGACTAAGGGGGACTGATGGCGTCTGGCCGCATGTAGCCCGTGGCTATAAAAGCAGAGACGCCAGGACTCTGCGGCGATACTGGGTTCCTGGAAGACCTCATTGCCAAGATGCACAGGCCGACTACCAGCGATGACGCTCCCGCACCCGGCACGGCGATGTGGCTGAGAGACCGGACCGCCCCGCTGAACAACCGTCTGCAAGCCCACATGCAGCTCTTCCTGGAGGAGTGGGAGACCGATATGACGGACATGGTGGCAGCTATGCGGAGACGCGAGGTGGAGGAGGATTTGGAAGGGAGGGTGAGTGACCCACGCCCCTGTACCCCTAGCGGGTCGGTCATCGCGGCCGAGGGACCCGGTCCATCCCCGCTCGCCCTGCCTCCTCCCCCACTACCCGTGTTAGCTGCTGCCGCCCCGCCACTAGGCCCGCTACCTATTCAACCGGTAGCGATACCCTGCCAATCCGCCTCGGTGGACCGACTGGCTGCAGACACACGGAGCCAGCCTGAATCACCCCTGTGGGAACTGCCAGGATCACGGCCCCTTAGTGAAGACGTATCAGAGGCCCCGGCCAGGATGGCACCAGGCGCTATGCCCGAGCCCGGGACCGTGGAGTGGATGAAGGCCAGAATAATCGAGTTCAACCAACGCCAGCAGAACCAGATATGCCTTATGATGGAGCAGTGGACCAATGAGGTGGAGATGCTGATTGCGACTGCCCCGATGTACGGGATGGGAACAGATGTGACGGAGCCGACAGGTGACCCACGTCCCTATGTCCTACCAGGACCGGCCACTGCAGCTGAGGGGCCCGGCCCAGTCTTGAACCACGCATCGCCCTTACCATTACTTATGGGGCGCCTCAGCGTGAATCTACCTGACCTACTACCCCACACTACCGCAGAAGAATCTGATGTGCTGGATACTGGGAGCCGGGAGGCTGCAGCAGCTGGCGGCAACCCGCCTGACGCAGAGACAAGTGATAGTGACTCCAGTGACTCCAGCTCCGGTGCTGAGCCCACCCCTGAAAGTGAGGAGGCAAGTGAGCGTCTCCGCTACGTGGGAGAACCGGTAGTTTATTACACCGCGCGCAATGGTGGGAACGGATACCGGGCACCCCTGTCACAGCAGGCATGTCACTGCATGTTTGACATGCTGGTGGCGGAGCATGGGGCCGCCTCAACTGAAGAGTCGGAGTAAGGGCAGCGGAGTCCCGTTGCAGTTGTCCCCCGTTGGGACCACCAAAGTACCGTTTAACTGTTTTTGAAAGAATGAAAAGAATGATTACCGAAGAGTCACCTGATTTGCTGCTTGATTAGAACCGGTCGTTGCCGGCAACTGGTCCCCGTTGGGACCCCCTTTCCAAATTATGCGTAGAAACTACTACGGACAAGCCCGAGAACTGGCAGGGCAACCACAAACTTGTGGCATGTAAATAATGTTGTTGTGGCTTTCACCGTTACCGCCTCCGGAGAGGCAGATTGGAGGAAGGGCCCGCAGTGGAGCAGGCTGGGGCCCAGCCACCACCGGAATCGGTGGCGATACTCTGGGGGTTTCAGAGGGTTCCCCATGGACGTGGGTCCCCTGAAAGGGACAGAACCCGCTCGGGCAACTTGTGCTGGACTGGGGTCAAGGGGTGCTGCCTGTTGCTTAGGGGCAGCATCAGGGCCAGGTTGCTTGGGTGGGAGAGAGCGGAAGCCGTAACCGTTACGCAACGTTTAAGTAAGAGTACCTCCCGATGTGGGAAGATGTTATTTTAATTGTAATGTGTTACCGTTTTTCTATCTTTCAGTTGTGAAAATAAAACCGGTGATGGACGGGCAGCCCGCGGACGGTCTGCATTTTACTAAGGGGGAATGTGGTGCCCTAGACAAGCCAGGGGCCACAGAGAACAACACCCACACACCCCACACTCCCGGTCAGGCACACCGAAGTCAGAAACAAAACCCTTGTTGCCTTCCTCAAGGGGCTGATGTTCACACCAGGGGGGTGGGCCAGGCGGTTGGCCCCGCCCACCGAGGAGTTCACAGTCCTGGAGGCGGGAAAAGCAGACAGATCAGTTTTGGAGGTGAAAGTGGAAGGAGGGAAAGTGGTAGTGGAGCAACTAACTGACAGCGTCCGGGTGTGTGGCCCGGGCGGTACAGCAAGGTTGGCAGACGGTGGTGACCATCTGCAGGAGTGGCCTATCGGAGTCTACCGTAATGACCGTGGACGGGCGGTGGCCCGGCGGTACCGGACCGGTACACAAAGAGAAGTCAGCACCATCTGGCAGGGGCTTACGGACCCCGGCAAGGCTAGGAGTTGCCGTGAATTTGCCAAATCCGTCAGCGAAGGGAACCTCCCGGGTTTACCAGCAGCCAAGTCCCGACAGAAGGCAACAGTCCAACCGTGAGAGGGAAACACAGCCACCGCCAAGGCTACCGTTCCCAGGGCCAGAGCCTGCGGGCAAAAGGGGCTCCTCCGGCCCATATCCAAGCTGGGGAGCGGGTTACCGGTGGGAACCCATTGGAACCGTTACAGTACACAGGTGCAGGGAAAGGCAGTCACCATCAACCTGCCGGGAGAAAACAACACCGCAGCCGTCTGTGGGACCCGTCCATCCAGCCGTGTGTTTTACCGAGAACTGTGTCCTCATCATTGGCTGAGTGAGTACCACCGTGCCGTGTGGCACAGAGCTGCCCCCGCGACCCTGCACCTCACCAGGCCCCGTAACCCGCCTGCCATCCATCCCTACCCCATCACCGGGCCCCGGGACAACCAACCCCCTACCCACGGGGGAGAACTAACAACAAAGCTGCTCCCTGTCACCGCTCCCGGGATCCCCGTCCAGAGCAGCGGTGGTGTCACCAATATCACCACAACCGTGGGTGGCGTCACGGACAATACTCAAATCCCCCACAATCAAATCCCCACCCTTTTCACTCACGGGCGAGGAGCGCCGCTCGAGTCCCCGGGATCCGGCCCACCGCTCGAGCCACCACAGAGCAGCGGCAGCAGCAGCCGGACCCGAGCAGTGGGAGAGCGCAGCGTCCCCTCCTCCGCCCGCGACAGGTCCGTCTTATAATCCTAGTGTGTCTTAATCCTAATGCTCATCAGGGGGAAGCAGCGGTGGTGGAGCGGCTCAGGAGGGTTGGCGATGCTGCGGGCTCAGAGGAGAGGGTGTTGCTGCTGAGGAGGGTTGGCGATGCTGCGGTCTCGGTGGTGGAATGGGTCAGGAAGGTCACAGGAGGCCCAGCGATGCTGCAGGCTCAGAGGAGGGGTTGTTGCGATTCAGGAGGGTTGGCGATGCTGCAGGCTCGGTGGTGGAGCGGCTCCGGAAGGTCACAGGAGGCAGAGCGATGCTGCGGGTTCGGAGGAGGGGGTGTTGCGGCTCAGGAGGATTGGCAATGCTGCGGGCTCGGTGGTGGAGCGGCTCCAGAAGGTCACAGGAGGCAGAGCGATGCTGCGGGCTCGGAGGAGGGGGTGTTGCGGCTCAGGAGGGTTGGAGATGCTGCGGGCTCGGTGGTGGAGCGGCTCAGGAAGGTCACAGGACGCAGAGCGATGCTGCAGGCTCAGAGAAGGGGGTGTTGTAGCTCAGCAGGGTTAGTGATACTGCGGGCTCGGGGGTGTCCCAGCAGCGGGCGCCATTGATCTGCCGGTGGGCTGCGGGGGTGTCTGCAGTGGAGCGATTCAGGAGGATCACAGGACGGGCTGTCACGGCAGCTGGTGCCATTGATCTGACTGCAGGCACCATTCGGCCACGTTCGCCCACGTTGGACGAGATGGATTTCAAGAAAATGGCTACGGAGGTGGCGCATGCGCAGATAGGACTCTGTGGCCATTTTCTTGAAGTCCATCGCATCAGCTGCGGGTGATTCAATGGAGCCACAGTCAGATCAATGCACCTGCCTCAAAGACACCCCGTCCTGTTACCCTCCTGAGTCGCTCCACTGCAGTGATACCTCTGCAGCACAATGGAAGATCAACGGCACCAACCACCGCTGGGACACCCCGTCCTGTGACCCTCCTGAGCCGCTCCACTGCAGTGATACCCCTAAAGCACGCCTGAAGATCAATGGCACCCACCCCCGACACGACACCCATTCCTGTGACCCTCCTGAGCCGCTCCACTGCAGTAATACCCCTTCAGCATGCCGGAAGATCAATGGAGCCCACCATCGCCGAGACACCCCGTCCTGTCACCCTCTTGAGCCGCTCCACTGCTCCTTCAAGCCCTCAGTATCACTGACCTTGCCTCCTGTGACCCTGCTTCACCACCGTCGCCCCGGTAAGTCAAATCCGGATTGTAAAATGCACCCCCATTTTACCCCCTGTTTTGGGAGGAAAAAAGTGCATCTATCCGCAGAGATTATTTAAAGGAACGGTACACTACAAACTTCTAAGTAAAGGTGCTCCAGCATTTTTATTTGAAGTATTGACTAAAGCAAGTAAGTCAAATCCTCTTCAAGGTCAACATTTGGCTGTCAGGACATGCTGAGAGTTGTAGTCTTGCAACAGCTGGAAATCCAGATGGAGACCAATAGCCTGAAGGAAAACAGGAAAGACACTGACATATCTGATGTCATAAATACTTGGCCCTATTCACACATCAGTATTTGTAACCTGAAATCAGGAATGGAACCTATAGAGATAAAACCTAAAAAGAAAGGTGTCACCTTCTTTTGGAGCTATTCCTGGTGTTCAATCACAAATAATGTCGAAATCCAGAAGACAAACACTGATGTGTGAATAAGACATAAGATAAGGTAATGCAAGGCTACATTCTATTGCTCTTCTGTTATTTCTCCTAAGAAAGGAAGGAAGAGTAAAGTGAATATATATATATATATATATATATATATATATATATATATATATATATATATAGAGAGGAGAGGAGAGGAGATGTCCACACCAGGTGGGGTGGAGCCAGGCGGTTGGCCCCACCCACCGAGGAGTTCACAATCCTGGAGGCGGGAAAGGAAGAGAGAGCAGTTAGGGAGGTCAAAGAGAGAGGAGTGAAGTAGTAGTAGAGGAGCAAACTGACCGTGTCTGGGTACATGGCCCGGGCACTGAGAGCAAGGTTGGCAGATGGTGGTGGCCGTCTGCAGGAGAGGCAGATCAACGCGGAACCGTAGAACCGGGGACGGGCGGTGGCCCGCCGGTACCGAACCGGGGAGCGAAGTAAAGCCAGCACAAACCGGCAGGGCCTGCGGACCCCAACCAGGCTTGGAGTTGCCGTTAAACAGGTCAAATCCGTTAGTGACCAGAACCCCAGGGGTTTCCAAACAGCCAAGACCCGACTGAAGGCAACCGTCCAACCAGCACAAGGGAAATACAGCTACCGCCACAGCTAGAGTTCCCAGGGCCAGAGCCTGTGGGCAGAAGAGCTCCTTCGGCACATATACACGCTGGGGAGCGGGTTACCGGTGGGAAGCCATTGGGACAGAAGATACACAAAAGGTGCAGGGAAAGGCAGCCACCACCAACCGTGAGAAACCACAGCGGTGGGCTGCGGGACCCGTCCATCCAGCCGTTTGTTTTACCAGAGACTTTGCATCCATTTGTGGCTGAGTGAGTACTATCGTGCCGTCCAGCACCGTGCTGCGCAGTCTAAGCAACCCTGCACCTTGCCCGACCCTGCCTCCCCCGTCACCTCACCGGGTCCCGGGACCACCAACCCCCCTACCCACGGAGGGGAGAGAAACATGCCAGCTGCTGCCTGCCATCGCTGCCGGGATCCCCGTCAACAGCAGCGGTGGTGCCCTAACCTCACCACAAACCGTGGGTGGCGTCACGGACCAAATCCCCCAAACCACACTACCTCCCTTTCACTCACGGGCGAGGAGAGCTGCTCGAGTCCCCGGATCCGGCCCACCACTCGAGCCACCGAGCAGCAGCAGCAGCGCTGGACCCGAGCGTGGTGAGCGCAGCGCCCTCCTCGCCCGCGACATATACATACAGTACAGACCAAACGTTTGGACACACCTCATTCAAACAGTTTTCTTTATTTTAATGACTCTGAAAATTGTAGATTCACATTGAAGACATCAAAACTATGAATGAAAAAATGTGGAATGAAATACTTAAAAAAGTGTGAAACAACTGAAAATATGTCTTATATTCCAGGTTCTTCAAAGTAGCCACCTTTTGCTTTGATTACTACTTTGCACACTCTTGGCATTCTCTTGATGAGCTTCAAGAGGTAGTCACCGGAAATGGTTTTCCAACAGTCTTGGAGTTCCCAGAGATGCTTAGCACTTGTTGGCCCTTTTGCCTTCACTCTGCGGTCCAGCTCACCCCAAACCATCTCGATTGGGCTCAGGTCTGGTGACTGTGGAGGCCAGGTCATCTGGCGTAGCACCCCATCACTCTCCTTCTTAGTCAAATAGCCCTTACACAGCCTGGAGGTGTGTTTGGGGTCATTGTCCTGTTGAAAAATAAATGATGGTCCAAGTAAACGCAAACCGGATGGAATAGCATGCCACTGCAAGATGCTGTGGTAGTCATGCTGGTTCTGTATGCCTTCAATTTTGAATAAATCCCCAACAGTGTCACCAGCAAAGCACCCCCACACCATCACACCTCCTCCTCCATGCTTCACAGTGGGAACCAGCCATGTAGAGTCCATCCATTCATCTTTTCTACAAAGACACGGTGGTTGGATCCAAAGATCTCAAATTTGGACTCATCAGACCAAAGCACAGATTTCCACTGGTCTAATGTCCATTCCTTGTGTTCTTTAGCCCAAACAAGTCTCTTCTGCTTGTTGCCTGTCCTTAGCAGTGGTTTCCTAGCAGCTATTTTACCATGAAGGCTGCTGCACACAGTCTCCTCTTAACAGTTGTTCTAGAGATGAGAAGGTGTGTCTAAACTTTTGGTCTGTACTGTATATATATACTGCATATTACCAATTCTCTGGCAATCTGCATTGCTCAGTCAGAGGTACCATGTAGTTTTGGTGTTTTAGCAACACTCTGTTCTCAATTTATTCATGAATTTGCAGGAGGAATAGTAGAGGGATAACACAATGGAAAGTTTTGAAGGGAACCTGTCAGGTGCAATATGCACAGAGCACCACGAGCAGTTCTGGGTGTATATTGCTAATCCCTGCCTAACCATCCCTGTATACACTAGCATAGATAAAGAGAGCTTCGGAAAAAGTATTTATAAAGATCCTTTATGATATACTAATGAGGCCAGGGACTAATCCCAAGGGCGTTATTTCCCTTGGCTAGTTGGCCCCCTTAGCATGTAAGCACGCAGCGTCAGAGGCATGGTCGCTCTCACCTTTGCTGCTACCACTTGGTTTTCAGCTCAGTGCACACGATCAAAACATTCCTGGACTTTTGGCCATGCACACTACACTAGTTTGAAGCCGGACGCGTACACCCATCTTCATAGTGCGAATGACTCAAAGTCTGGGACTTCTGATCATGTACACTAAGCTAAAATCCAGCAACAAGCAGCAGAGGCAGCAGAGAGGCGAGAGTGACCATACCTCTGATGCTGTGCATTCATTAGCAGGTTAGTACGCCCACAGGGATGTACTTACATTGTAAGGGGTCCGACTAGCCAAGGGAAGCAGCGCCCTTGCAACTAGTCCCAGCACTCATTAACATATCATAAAGGATCTTTAGAAATACTTTTTCTTAAGATCTCTTTATGCTACTACTACTAGAGGGCAGTATTTGTAGTTATATTCTTGTACATAGGGGGCAGTATTATAGTAGCTATATTCTTGTACATAGGGGCAGTATTATAGTAGCTATATTCTTGTACATAGGGGCAGTATTATAGTAGCTATATTCTTGTACATAGGGGCAGTATTATAGTAGCTATATTCTTTTACATAAGGGACAGTATTATAGTAGATATATTCTTGTACATAGGTGCAGTATTATAGTAGTTATATTCTTGTACATAGGGGCAGTATTATAGTAGTTATATATTCTTGTACATAGGGGGCAGTATTATATTAGTTATATTCTTGTACATAGAGGGCAGTATTATAGTAGTTGTATTCTTGTACATAGAGGCAGTATTATAGTAGTTATATTCTTGTACATAGGGGCAGTATTATAGTAGCTATATTCTTGTACATAGGGGCAGTATTATAGTAGCTATATTCTTGTACATAGGGGGCAGTATTATAGTAGTTATATATTCTTGTACATAGGGGGCAGTATTATAGTAGTTATATTCTTGTACATAGGGGGCAGTATTATAGCAGTTATATTCTTGTACATAGGAGCAGTATTATTGTAGTTATATTCTTGTATATAGAGGCAGTATTATAGTAGTTATATTCTTGTATATAGGGGCAGTATTATAGTAGTTATATATTCTCGTACATAGGGTGCAGTATTATAGTAGTGATATTCTTGTATATAGGGGGCAGTATTATAGTAGTTATATTCTTGTACATAGGAGCAGTATTATAGTAGTTATATTCTTGTACATAGGGACAGTATTATAGTAGTTATATTCTTGTATATAGGGGGCAGTATTATAGTAGTTATATTCTTGCACATAGGGGGCAGTATTATAGTAGTTATATTCTTGTACATAGGGGGCAGTATTATAGTAGTTATATTCTTGTACATAGGGGCAGTATTATAGTAGTTATATTCTTGTATATAGGGGGCAGTATTATAGTAGTTATATTCTTGTACTTAGGAGGCAGTATTATAGTAGTTATATTCTTGTACATAGCAGCAGTATTATAGTAGTTATATTCTTGTACATAGGGGGCAGTATTATAGTAGTTATATTCTTGTACATAGGGGGCAGTATTATAGCAGTTATATTCTTGTACATAGAAGCAGTATTATAGTAGTTATATTCTTGTATATAGGGGAAGTATTATAGTAGTTATATACTAGTACATAGGAGGCAGTATTATAGTAGTTATAGTCTTGTACATAGGAGCAGTATTATAGTAGATATATTAAAATTGCATTCACTAATAAATTGCCGGGTAGATGTGGATACCAGTGGTGAGTGGAGTTGCCCTTTATGCGTGGTGTTCGCTTGGTATGTAGTCCTGGGAGGATGGGTCATCACCAGACACATCGCGGTGCACAGTGCCCGGTGTCCGCTCCTTCTAAGCTCTAATTACTGTATGAGGCTCACAAACAGCTTGTTCTGCTCTGATTAGCTTATTTGTTTATTCTGGATCAGAGAGAGTTTTGGGGCATTGTCAGTAAACTTAGTGGAAATGAGGCCAGACAGCGCTTCCCATTGTCTCTGCTCATTAAGCCATGCCCCTGCAGATGCTCACTATTCCACATTGGGGTGTATGGTGTTTGTTTGCGGCCCTGTCTCTTTCGCACTTCCCACGCTTCCCGAATAGATGGCTTACAAATTACACAGGTAAATATTTGTGCACGGAAAATATCAAACAGACGTTTAAATCGCCTAAATCAACTCTGTTTACCCCGGCAATAAAAAAATTACACAGATTTCATGAAACGACAGCCCTGGGAGCGATAGAAGAGGCTGCGGAAATGTGCGCGGAAGGCTGGAAGGAGCCGGAATCCAGCACTAATTGCAGCGGTGTGTAATTACACGGAGAATGAGATGGAGCGGGGGTTTTATTGCACTATAGGGCTTTATAAAGATATGCCATAATATTTCCGTATATAGGGTTTGTCTCATCATAATAAATGGGTATAAACAAACATTTTTGCAATTTACCTTTTTGTTATCAAAACAGAGGATTTTTTACTACCAGCCACCTCACTCTATCAAAGGTGGCTGGTTTCCTTGGCGAGGTGTGCAGCGCTTACAAGCTCTTTACTCTTTAGCTTGCTTGCTTTGGTGCCACTTTGCGCCTCTGATTGCAGCATGTGAGAATATGTGACACGGTGGCTCAGTGGATATCACTGCAGTCTTGTGGTGGCTCAGTGGATATCACTGCAGTCTTGCAGCGCTGGGGTCCTGGGTTCAAATCCCACCAAGGACACCATCTGCAAGGAGTTTGTATGTTCTCCCCGTGTTTGCGTGGGTTTCCTCCGGGTTCTCCGGTTTCCTCCCACACTCCAAAGACATACAGATAGGGACTCTAGATTGTGAGCTCCAATGGGGACAGTGTTGCCAATGTATGTAAAGCGCTGTGGAATTAATAGCGCTATATAAATGAATAAAATTATTATAAATTAAATTATTATATGCACAGTTTTGATAATTGGCGCCAAATATGCCGCCGGATCAAGCTGTCAATGATTAGACGCAGCCCCCCAACCCCCAGCTAACAAGAGGCAGGGAGTGGTGCGCTCATATTGATAACTTTGGTGCTTCTTTAGAGCTGTTTTTCAATGTTTTGCGCCATCTTCTTACAATAACGAGTTGAGACTTTTTTTTAAAAAAGTTGCAATTCATAAATTTGGCTTAAACCTATCAGCATCGCTGAAGATGCACACAGTACTTACCCGCCCAGCAGAAAATACATTTTTGATACTAGAAATAAAGGAAAATGGTGTCAAGTTGTGATAAGTTCCCCCCAATGTGGCTGCTCAAATGAAGAGACATTTGCAACACTATATATACTATATATATATATATAATGTCACATTCATACGGTCATGCAAATAGCCTGTTGAGAAGCTAGAGGACTTGTTCTTTGGTGCCACTTATTGGATGTAGCAATCTTAAAAATCAGTATTGATCTCCAAACAAGTCTTGGAACATGACTTAGGCGGGCTTTGCACGTTGCGACATCGGTAACAATGTGTTACCGATGCTGCAGCGATAGTCCCGCCCCCGTCGCACGTGCGATATCTAGTAGAAGCTGCCGTAGCGATTATTATCGCTACGGCAGCTTCACATGCACATACCTGCTGTGCGACGTCCCTCTGGCCGGCGACCCGCCTCCTTCCTTAGGGGGGCGGGTCGTGCGGCGTCACAGCGACGTCACACGGCAGGCGGCCAATTGAAGTGGAGGGGCGGAGATGAGCAGGATGTAAACATCTCGCCCACCTCCGTCCTTCTCATTGCAGCCGGCGGCAGGTAAGGTGATGTTCCTCGCTCCTACGGCTTCATACACAGCGATGTGCGCTGCCGCAGGAGCGAGGAACAACATCGTACCTGTCGCACCATCGGCATTATGGAAATGTCGGAGGCTGCAGCGATGATACGATAACGACGCTTTTGCGCTCGTTCATCGTATCAAAAAGGTTTTACACGTTGCGATATCGACTGCGACGCCGGATGTGCGTCACTTTCGATTTGACCCCATCGACATCGCACGTGCAATGTCGCAACGTGCAAAGCTGCCCTTAGGATAAGTAGCCAAGCCAGAAGCTCCATTTACAGAGACATGTTTCATGGTGTTGCTCTTCTTCAGTGCAAAGCAGGAGATCTGATTTGGTTAGACAAGAGGTCTCTGACATTGGGCTTTAAGGGGGAACATTTCTCCTTGCAGAGAGTGTCAGGCTGGTGTAATGAACCATATAAGCGATACAATGCTCCTCTGGGAATTTAAATTTGCAAATAGCTTCTTCAGGAAGAAGAGGATTTGATCTCTTGTGCCACCTATTACGTGTAGCAATCTTAAAAATCAATATTGATCTCTACACTACCCTTGCCACATGACTTAGTCAAAGTAGCCAAACTAGAAGTTCCATATGCAGACACTTCTTTCAGGGTGTTGCCCCTCTTCAGTGCAAAGCAGGAGATCTGATTTGGTTAGGCAAGAGAACTTAGAGTTCTAAAGGGGAACATTTCTCCTTCCAAAGAGTGCCAAGCTGATGTAAGGAACCTGATAAGACATGCAATGCTCCCTTGAGAATTTGAATATGCAAATAGCATCTTCAGAAAGAAGATGACTTGATCTCTCATGCCACCTATTGGATGTAGCAATCTTAAAAATCAATATTGATCTCTAAGCAAGCCTTGCCACATGACTTAGGTTAAGTAGCCAAACCACTAGCTCTATTTGCAGACACGTTTCAGGGTTTTTCTCCTCATCAGTGCAAAGCAGGGATCTAATTTGGCTAGGCAAGAGGTCTCTGACTAGGGGTTCTAAAGATGAACATTTCTCCTTGCAGAGAGTGCCAAGCTGGTGTAAGGAACCATATAAGCCATACAATGCTTCTCTGGGAATTTATATTGATCTCTAAACAAGTCTTGGAACATGACTTAGGATAAGTAGCCAAGCCAGAAGCTCCACTTACAGAGACATGTTTCAGGGTGTTGCTCTTCTTCAGTGCAAAGCAGGAGATCTGATTTGGTTAGACAAGAGGTCTCTGACATGGGGCTTTAAGGGGGAACAATTATCCTTGCAGAGAGTGTCAAGCCGGTGTAAGGACCCTTATAAGCCATGCAATGCTCCTCGGGGAATTTAAATATGCAAATAGCCTCTTAAGAAACAAGAGAGATTGATCTCTCCTGACACCTATTAGATGTAGCAATCCTCAAAGTCAATATTGACCCTGAAAGAGGTAAAGAAATAATCATCTATCCATTGGATTGGGACTAACATCTAAATCAGTGGAAGTCCTACTGATCCCTACTGACTACCAGGACAGGGGACATTTGGCCGTCATGCTTGAACTACTGGTTAACAAGAATCTTCCACAAATCAAAATATTAGTGGCTTATACTAATAATGTACCCTCAAAGTTGATTCAACCTCCCAAAAAACCTTTCATTAGAGTGGACAGATCAGAATGAAACGTTCATCATGGTGGAGATTCATAGCTGACTCCATTAGATTTGTAATGTCTAAATTCTCTGATGATTTTACTAACAATAAAACAAAATCAACATCTTTAATGAAGGTCATGGATTAGTAGTCTTCCTTGGGGCAAAAATTCAAAATAGAAAAGATATCAGTCTCCGGGGTAAATATATGTTCCTAGCAGATATTCGGAGTCAGGAACAGATGACTCATCCAGTTCAGTGTCATATGGAGTTGAACGCATGGAATCAAATACAAGAGTCCTTCAATGACCCCATCACGAGATGAATCGTGCTCCATAGAACAAGAAGAACTCTCATCATCTGCCATGATTTAGGGTTATATATTAATACGCTGATCATTTAGTACATTTAACAGATGAAAACTAGACTTTCTATGGTTCAATGTAACTGATTATTGTCATCTCAACAAATTTTGCATAAATCAATAGTAAAAGCAAATATAAGAAACTTTTGTCATATATTTTATCAGACAAATATTATTCTTTCTCCACTTATGAGCCAATTCATCTTCTCCCCCTTTCCCAGAACTCATCATTCCTGTCACAGGGTATATGGGGGACAGGACTGGGGCCCCTAGGCTGGCCCTAAGACTTATGACTCTGCGCAGTCCCTTATCTCGGAGGTAGGTTTGATGGTAGCCAGGTCCGAGCCCCCATCGTGACCCTAACTCCTGTCCGAGCCCTGATCTTACTCCCCCTCCCCCACAGCCCCGGGGCAGGGTAGAAAACACAATGACAAACTCCACAAAATGACATGAAGAATGGAAACATGTACATATAGCACTCAAAACACACAGGAGAGACAATATGTGTACTGGGGGCAACGCAAAAGGGAAGGATGTAATGCACAACTGAGGAACACTCACACCACTCAGAAGCGCAGCACGGATCACCATTCATGGAAAAGCACCAAGACTGGGTTCGCTGGAGTAAAACTGAAGCTATCATCAGCACCTCCTGGAAGGAGGCAGTGCCTTAAATAGGGAAGTGACAGCTGCACTTGGCAATCAGCAACCTGAGCACTTAGGTCCTACTTAGCAGTCTGCATCGCTGAAGACCAGTGAACCTGAACCAGCCGATGCCCGGCTCTGACTGAACAATCCAGAAACCTCAGGTTGCTTGTCAGACTTTGCAGTGTGAACAGTGATTGACACCACAGTGCCAGCCAGTATGAGCAGAGCTGAAGATCGCATGACAATTCCCTATGAAATACTGCTAAAACAAGATAAGTGAGAAGAAAACCGACTACCAGCAACACCCCAAAATACCACACAAAAAATGAAAAAAAAAAAAGAAATCAAACCCGCCACTCACTGACGGATCAGATTACAGCTAGAAGGGGGTAAAATGAAAGAGAGAAGCACAGACACTCAAAGACCGTGCTGCTACTTTCTAGTAATTGATAAATTTTAATTCAGTGATTAATTCACATGTACACCGCTCAGTACTGCTGTATAAAGTCCTCCAAGATGCTGTATAAAGTCCTCCATGCTGCTATATAAAGTCCTCCATACTGCTGTATAAAGTCCTCCATGCTGCTGTATAAAGTCCTCCATGCTGCTGTATAAAATCCTCCATGCTGCTGCTGATTCTGATCTGGTGCTATATAAGGATCAGGAATCCCTTATATCTATGTATGGGATACATTATAGCAGCTGTACACCAAACACTACCTCTGAGAAAACTGGAGATAGAGCCTGGAGAGGGAAATCTGAAAAATGCAGCATACAAGTCATTTAATGGCCACATGTATGACAGCTAATTCTGTAAAGTCCGGGGTGTCTGCATATCACAGATTACACACTGACCCCATGTGTAGTCTTATTTTGCAGTCATTGACTGCTGCTTTTCATCTGCCACATTTACCTGTTCCTGCTACTTTACCAATACTCCCAACCTTAGGTGCAATGATCAGTTTGTAGGAAGTGGTGCAAAAGCATCTTATTTACAGCCATACTTAGAAGGGCTCATTTACCACTAAGACCCCCACTGATCACAAGAACAGTTGCCGCTGGGTCCCTTGTATAAATAGAGCCATACATGATCACTATTTATTAGCAAACACTCCCATGCTCGGGTGCTCGGTACTCATAACTAGTGATGAGCGGGCACTACCATGCTCAGGTGCTCAGTACTGGTAACTAGTGATGAGCGGCCACTACCATGCTCAGGTGCTTTGTACTCGTAAAGAGCATATTGATGCTCGGGTACCAAGTATAATGGAAGTTAATTGGGAATGCGAACATTTTTCTACAAAATCTTCCAAAAAAATGCTCAAGTTCATCATTGACTTCCATTATATTCAGTAAATGGTAGCTACAAGAACAGAGCACCTGAGCATGGTAGTGCCCACTCATCACTAGTTACGAGTACTGAGCAACCAAGCATGGTAGTGCCCGCTCATCACTAGTTATGAGTACCGAGCACCTGAACATGGTAGTGCTCGCTCATCACTAGTTACGAGTACCGAGCACCCGAGCATGGTAGTGCCCACTCATCACTAGTTACCAGTACTGAGCACCAGAGCATGGTAGTGCCCACTCATCACTAGTTGCGCGTACTGAGCACCTGAGCATGGTAGTGCCCACTCATCACTAGTTGCGAGTACTGAGCACCCGAGCATGGTAGTGCCCGCTCATCACTAGTTATGAGTACCGAGCACCCGAGCATGGTAGTGCCCACTCATCACTAGTTACCAGTACTGAGCACCAGAGCATGGTAGTGCCCACTCATCACTAGTTGCGAGTACTGAGCACCTGAGCATGGTAGTGCCCACTCATCACTAGTTGCGAGTACTGAGCAACCGAGCATGGTAGTGCCCGCTCATCACTAGTTACGAGTACCGAGCACCCGAGCATGGTAGTGCCCACTCATCACTAGTTACCAGTACTGAGCACCAGAGCATGGTAGTGCCCGCTCATCACTAGTTACGAGTACTGAGCACTCGAGCATGGTAGTGCCCGCTCATCACTAGTTACGAGTACTGAGCACCCGAGCATGGTAGTGCCCGCTCATCATTAGTTACGAGTACTGAGCACCTGAGCATGGTAGTGCCACTCATCACTAGTTACGAGTACTGAGCACCCGAGCATGGTAGTGCCCGCTCATCACTAGTTACGAGTACCGAGCACCTGAGCATGGTAGTGCCCACTCATCACTAGTTACGAGTACTGAGCACCCAGCATGGTAGTGCCCGCTCATCACTAGTTACGAGTACTGAGCACCCAGCATGGTAGTGCCCGCTCATCACTAGTTACCAGTACTGAGCACTGAGCATGGTAGTGCCCGCTCATCACTAGTTACGAGTACTGAGCACCTGAGCATGGTAGTGCCCGCTCATCACTAGTTACGAGTACTGAGCACCTGAGCATGGTAGTGCCCGCTCATCACTAGTTACGAGTACTGAGTACCCGAGCATGGTAGTGCCCGCTCATCACTAGTTACCAGTACTGAGCACCTGGGCATGGTAGTGCCCGCTCATCACTAGTTACGAGTACCGAGCACCTAAGCATGGTAGTGCCCGCTCATCACTAGTTACGAGTACTGAGCACACGAGCATGGTAGTGCCCGCTCATCACTAGTTACGAGTACTGAGCACACGAGCATGGTAGTGCCCGCTCATCACTAGTTACCAGTACTGAGCACCTGAGCATGGTAGTACCCGCTCATCACTAGTTACCAGTACTGAGCACCTGAGCATGGTAGTGCCCGCTCATCACTAGTTACCAGTACTAAGCACCTGAGCATGGTAGTGCCCGCTCATCACTAGTTACGAGTACTGAGCACCCAGCATGGTAGTGCCCGCTCATCACTAGTTACGAGTACTGAGCACCCAGCATGGTAGTGCCCGCTCATCACTAGTTACCAGTACTGAGCACCCGAGCATGGTAGTGCCCGCTCATCACTAGTTACGAGTACTGAGCACCTGAGCATGGTAGTGCCCGCTCATCACTAGTTACGAGTACTGAGCACCTGAGCATGGTAGTGCCCGCTCATCACTAGTTACGAGTACTGAGTACCCGAGCATGGTAGTGCCCGCTCATCACTAGTTACCAGTACTGAGCACCTGGGCATGGTAGTGCCCGCTCATCACTAGTTACGAGTACCGAGCACCTAAGCATGGTAGTGCCCGCTCATCACTAGTTACGAGTACTGAGCACCCGAGCATGGTAGTGCCCGCTCATCACTAGTTACGAGTACTGAGCACACGAGCATGGTAGTGCCCGCTCATCACTAGTTACCAGTACTGAGCACCTGAGCATGGTAGTGCCCGCTCATCACTAGTTACCAGTACTGAGCACCTGAGCATGGTAGTGCCCGCTCATCACTAGTTACCAGTACTAAGCACCTGAGCATGGTAGTGCCCGCTCATCACTAGTTACGAGTACTGAGCACCTGAGCATGGTAGTGCCCGCTCATCACTAGTTACGAGTACCGAGCTCCCGAACAATTAGTATTTTTCCAGAACTAACGCCACCCTTGGCAATAGGCTGTACGTGGTATTATGGCTACATTTAACCAGTTTATCTCAAGGCGTTATTACACATATTACAGCAAGAAAACCTTGTCATTGGCGGCTTCTTAATAAAATAGATTTATTTAGAGAAGTAACTTATTGTTATTCCGCAAGAATAAGGTGAAGATGAGGCGAGATAATTGCCACTGCCGGGGCAGTCCTAGAGCGAGCATAACATTATTTCTGAAATTATGCAATGTATCTAATTACTTTGTGTACATTTGTAGAAAATTAATTGGATTTCTATTATCCCCATCATATACAATGTTTCCAAGTGTAATATCTAAATGTACAGCTGTCTATCAATGCCTCCAATGCAGGCAATTCTGCTTGGTTATTAATTAGTTTTGTGTCACCACCTTATCAAGATGCAGAAACGAGTAATTAATTAAATCAGTTAGATCACTAATGCATTTATTTGTCGATTCGGTTGTCTCATGTTTCTCAAGCAGCTCACGTACTTCTTCTCCAAGGACACGCACAAGAAGTCAGATTAGTATCTAGTCTTCCTTACAAACTTTCTAAGCTAATGGATCTCGTTCATTAAACACAATCCCTGAGAAACAAATATTACTTTATAGAAACGTAACATTCTACGAGCGCAGGACCAGATTTGCGTCATCCAATTATCAGAGGTTGGATCATCCGATGCAGGTAAGAAAAGGCCAAGACTGAGAATGAGAAATGAAGGAGGGAGAAGGGTTTAGCCAATAGGAATGAGAATAGGACTTATGACATCATCATGAATGGATCTGACGTCACTTAAAGGGAACCTGTCACTAGAATTTTCGCTATGAAACTAAAAGAATCCCCTTCTGCAGCTCCTGGGCTGCGTTCTAGAAAGGTTTATTTTGCTACTGGCCCCCCTTTCAGACCTAAATAAACACTTTATAAAATATTACCTTTTGGTATGGTAATGAGTAGTGTTGAGCGGACCCGGATCTGCAAAATCTGGATCCGCGCGGTTTGAGCGGCAGATCCGAGTCCGACCCGGACGCGGGATTCCGGGTTTGTTTTTATTTTTTTCTCTCTCTCTCTCTCTCTCTCTCTCGGACCCGGATTATTGACAGTCCACTCAACTCTAGTAATGAGCTTTGCTGGCCCCGGGAGCGGGCTGTATTTCTTCCGTTATTCCCCCTTCTGCCGCTGTTCGCCATCCCCTTGTGTTGATTTACATCGATAAGGCCGCCGCCCACATGTTGCGCTGTTCAAATTGCGACTGCCGGTGATGGTATTGCGCAGGCGCGAGATTATGGGCGGCGCTGTGTATGTCATCACCAGCGTCATCCAAGTACCCGCCCATAATCTCGTGCCCACGCTTTTCCCTCTGCCTCCACCGTTATGCGCTAGCGCTGGCCATATCATCCATGTTACCTATTACCGCGGGCACGAGATTATGGGCGGGTACTTGGATGACGCTGGTGATCACATACACAGCGCCGCTTATAATCTCGCGCCTGCGCAATTACAGGCGCTCGCAATTTGAACAGCACAACATGTGGGCGGCGGCCTCATCGATGTAAATCAACACAGGGGGACAGCGAACAGCGGCAGGAGGGGGAATAACGGAAGCCTGCCCCCGGGGCCAGCAAACCTCATTACCATACCAAAAGGTAAGATTTTATAAAGTTGTTATTTAGGTCTGAAAGGGGGGCCAGTAGCAAGAGGAACCTTTATAGAATGCAGCCCAGGAGCTGCAGAGGGGGATCCTTTTAGTTTAATAGCGAAAATTCAGGTGATAGTTTCCCTTTAAATGCTCAGCCAATCAACTGAATATAATTCAACTCTCTCACTAGTTTTAAAGGCAGGATCCACCATTAGGTCTTATTATTTAAGGGTGAAATAAATGAAAAAAAAAGTCCTATAAAAATGGGTACTTGGCACAGCCTTGTCCATATACTTGTATTCGGTGCATCATTCTATAGTGAATGAACTGTTTATGGTGCTGAAAAGTGTCAAAGATAACACAGTTCTTGCAGGAGCCTGCGCAGGTTGTTGAAATCTTAGCAAATAAGTTAAATATGTATTGGCGTCTCATTGGTGTCAGGCAGCTGCACGAAAGGGGCTGAATTTTTAGGTTTGCTGTCCTCCCCCACCTCCGCCCTCTCGGGGCCATCTCATCGGTCTCTCCTCAGGAAATAAGTTTTGATCTTCACCCAGATTAAAGCCTGCGGAGATGTGTTATTTACTTATCTAAAGCAATTGGAAACAATAAAAAAATAATCCTTCATTTTATGTCCTAAATCCAAAATATAATCCTGAATATGAAACTGCTGACCTCAATATGATAAACGACGGTGACGGCTTCTGCCAAATGTTCCAGTTCCTGCTTTCCGGATGTTCTTTATCACATTTCTATTACATGATGTATTTATCTGTTTAGGTTTTCTTTATATTTTTTATTTTGTATTACGCAGGATAAATATTAACCTAACCAACGGACCCCAGCCACCCCCAAATATCACAAACCCTGTTTCTCTCCACCATAGTGAATAGTTGTGATTGTAAAAGCGATGGTGCGGATACACTTTTCGTTTCACTTTTCCCCCATTATGTAGATAGGGGCAAAATTGATTGGTAAATTGGAACGCGCGGGGTTAAAATTTCGCCTCACAACATAGCCTATGACGCTCTCGGGGTCCAGCACCCGGCGCTGCCCGGGATTGTAACTGTCTCTCTGTTTCTCTCCCATTCTCTGTCTGTCTCCCCCTCTGTATAACTCTCTGTCTCTCTCTATCTCTTTGTCTGTCTCTTTCCCTGTCTGTCTCTGACTGTCTCCGTCTCTTTCTCCATCTGTCTCAATCTCTTTCCCTGTCTGTCTATCTCTTTCCCTATCTGTCTCTTTCCCTCTCTTTCCCTGTCTGTCTCTTTCCCTCTGTCACTTTCCCTGTCTCTTTGTCTGCCTCTTTACCTGTCTTTTTCTGTCTCTTACCCTGTCTGTCTCTTTCCCTGTCTGTCTGTTTCCCTGTGTCTGTCTCTTTGTCTGTGTCTGTCTCTTTACCTGTCTGTGTCTGTCTCTTAACCTGTCTCTCTCTTTCCCTGTCAGTCTGTCTCTTTGTCTGTGTCTGTCTCTTTGTGTCTGTCTCTTACCCTGTCGGTGTCTGCCTCTTTCCCTGTCTGTGTCTGCCTCTTTCCCTGTCTGTGTCTGCCTCTTTCCCTGTCTGTGTCTGCCTCTTTCCCTGTCTATGTCTGTCTCTTTCCCTGTCTGTGTCTGCCTCTTTCCCTGTCTGTGTCTGTCTCTTTCCCTGGCTGCATTGTGACATGCCAACATTCCATATAAGGGCGTGGCTGCGCATTCTTCTGAAGTTCTGGCTGCACTGTGGCTCCCTGCTCCATTCGCTTTAATGGAGGCAGGTTTTTTGTTGAATAACTGTAAAGCGCGGGGTTAAAATTTCCCATCAAAACATAGCCTATGACGCTCTCGGGGTCCAGATGTGTGAGTGTGCAAAATTTTGTGGCTGTAGCTGCGATGGTGGAGATGCCAATCCCGGACATACACACACACATATGTGGCGCCCTGGACAAGCCAGGACGTCACAGGTACTACAACAACACACCCCACACCCCGGCTAGGCACATCTAGCCGGGCACATCCAAGGCACCCAAAGGCATCTCAAAGGCTCTGGCCCACTGGTCCAGGAAACCATTATCTATCCCCCATTTTCGTGAGATGGCTGGATTGTCATTGTAAATAAACACTTGAACCTTGCCTCTCCCCCCCCCATCTCATTGTAGATTGTAAGCTCTCACGAGCAGGGTTGTGTTTTTCTTTTTTTTTTCCTCTAAATATTGTATTTCTATAACTGTTACTTGTTTGTATATGATCCTCCTGAATTGTAAAGCGCTGCGGAATATGTTGGCGCTATAGAAATAAAGATTATTATTATTATTATCTAGGTCAAACACAAATCCTTGTTGCCTTCCTCCAGGGGCTGATGTCCACACCAGGGGGTGGAGCCAGGCGGTTGGCCCCGCCCACCGAGGAGTTCACAGTCCTGGAGGCGGGAAAAGGGAGTCAGAGCAGTTTTGGGAAATGGTGGTAGAGGAGACTGACCGTGTCCGGGTGCGTGGCCCGGGCACTCAGCAAGGTTGGCAGACGGTGGTGACCGTCTGCAGGAGAGAATGATTGAAGTGAACCGTAAGGACCGGGGAAGGGCGGTGGCCCGCCGGTACCGGATCGGGCAGCGAAGAGAAGCCAGCACCATTCGGCAGGGCCTACGGACCCCGACCAGGCTAGGAGTCGCCGTAAAACCGGTCAAATCCGTTAGCGAAGGGAACCTCCGGGGTTTCCCAGCAGTCAAGACCCGATTGAAGGCAACAGCTCACACCGTGAAGGGAAACACAGTCACCGCCAAGGCTACAGTTCCCAGGGCCAGAGCCTGCGGGCAAAAGGGGCTCCCTCAGAATCCATCCAAGCTGGGGAGCGGGTTACCGGTGGGAAGCCATTGGAACCGTGAACACAACACAGGTGCAGGGAAAGGCAGTCACCATCAACCTAGCGGGAGAACAACCGCAGCCGTCTGTGGGACAGGTCCATCCAGCTGTTTGTTTTACCGGAGACTTTGCATTGATCATTGGCTGAGTGAGTACCACCGTGCCGTGCGGCACAGCGCTGCCCCCGCGACCCTGCACCTCACCAGGCCCCGTAACTTGCCTGCCATCCTGAACCCCTCACCGGGCCCCGGGACAACCAACCCCCCTACCCACGGGGGGGGGGGGGAAACAACATCCAAGCTGCTCCCAGTCATCGCTCCCGGGATCCCCATCCAGAGCAGCGGTGGTGTCACAACCTCACCACAGCCGTGGATGGTGTCACGGACAATATCCCTAAACCAAACCACCCCCCTTTCACTCACAGGCGAGGAACGCCGCTCGAGTCCCCGGGATCCGGCCCACCGCTCGAGCCACCGAGCAGCTGCAGCAGCAGCCGGACCCGAGCAGTGGGTGAGCGCAGCGTCCTCTCCCCGCCCGCGACACATACACACATACATACATACATACACACACATACACACATTCAGCTTTATATATTAGATGATGTATTTATCTGTTTAGGTTTGCTTTATATTTTTTATTCAGTATTACGCAGGATAATTGTTAACCTAACCAACGGGACGCCAGCCACCCCCAAATATCACAAGCCCTGTTTCTCTCCACCATAGTGAATAGTTCAATAAAGAAAACCAACTAAATTTGCACGTTCTGTTGCTTTTTTTTACTTTTGCAATAGATTTAGGGGTGCAGTTTTTTGCATTTTTTTTTGCATTTTTTTCCATTGGTATTATGTAAATCCATGAAAACAAAACGCTGGTTTTAAATTTCCAGCAAAGCCGATGAGATTCCAGAAATCTCATGCACAAACACAAACACGTGCTTTTTTCTTCCTGAATGAAATGGCAACCTGCATGGTTTTTGCTGCATTTTTTTTATATAAACAGTATGTCAATTATTTTTTGCAGCGTTTTTTTTTTCACCAATATGAAGCAATGAGAAAGTGAAAAAAAATCGACTGGAAAATTGCCATAAAAACTGCACCAAAAGTGCATGTTATTTCCTGCCAAGAGATGAGGTTTTGTTACAGTTTTACTGCAGAAAAAATGCAGCAAAAACGCCCTGTGTGAACATAGCCCAATGGTTTAACAACCGAAACACTGCAAAAATGCCATATGTGTCACGGGAGTGTCACGGGTGACAGACAGTCATTTGGTTTCGGGCCATAGAAGGTCGCAGCGTTTGGCAAAGCATAATGCTCTCTGACTTTCCATTGTTCCTGCTGTCAGTATTCATTGGTATAGGTAGGTTTTCTGCTGGATTTTCATCTCTCTCACTTCTGGACCCAGCAGGAGCTCGCCTTCCACCCAGCTGCTGATCATCAGTATTTTCTTGGTGTTTATATACTCCTTCCTTCCTGGACTGGTGCTGGTGATATTTTCAGTTCATTCAAGCGCTGGTTGCAAGCAGGTGGCTTGTACTCCTCTGTGGTATCGTTGCTGAAAACTCTGCTGAACTTCTACCTGAGTCATCTCTGGATAAGTAGTTCATGCTTTTCCCCCTGTGTGTCCTCCTTGTTTAGTGGGGTTGACAAAGAGCTCATCCCATCCGTTCCCTATTTAGGGCTCAGCACTAGGGATACCTAGGGTTGGGCATCTGATATGGCGCATAGGTGTGGAACCTATCTAGGGTGGCGAGGGATCCCAGGGACCAGTGGTAGGTTTGGTCAGGGGTCACAATCTTCCCTTTCCCTAGACACAGGGTTTCCCTTCACTTTCACCATTGCTTGTTACACCCCCGTATATAGCCTGACAATGTGTGAACATACCCTTATTCTACAGTCCATTGTACTAGAATATGAACGCAATACCTAAAAAGCCCCCAGAAGTGTTGGCTAAAGTTTATTCCTGCTTTCTATGCCATATGTGCTGCACGCTCTGGCTTCAGTGGGCTTTCCCTGTACATTATGCTCTCTATGTCTTTCTTCTCTCTCTCTAGCTGTATACCTACAGTATTTCTCCCAATACGGACTGAAACAGAGATTTTTTTCAGGGTCAGGTATCCGGCTCGGCGAATAGGTGCGGAACCTATCTAGGGTGGTGAGGGACCCCAGGGACCAGCAGTAGGTTTGGTTGGTGGTCACCATCTCCCCCTTTCCCTAAACACAGGGTTTCCCTTCCCTTTCGCTGTTCTCTTGGTACTTCCCCGTACCTAGTATGGCGTGTGTGCCTTAAGGGGGTGTTAGTGATATCGTTAGCGATATCGCTGGTGAAAGCACCCGCCCCCGTCATTTGTGTGTCATGGGCAAATCGCTGCCCGTGGCGCACAAAATCGTTAGTACCCGTCACACGGACTTACCTGCCTTGCGACGCCGCTGTTGCCGGCGAACCGGCTCCTTTCTAAGGGGGAGGTTCGTGCGGCGTCACTAAGCGGCCACCCAATAGAAGCGGAGGGGCGGAGATGAGCGGCCGTAACATCCCGCCCACCTCCTTCCTTCCTCATTGCCGGCGGCCGCAGGTAAGCTGCAGTTCGTCGTTCCCGGGGTGTTACACGTAGCGATGTGTGCTGCCTCGGGAACGACGAACAACCTGCATCCTCTACAATCAATGATTTTATGAAAAGGAACGACGTATCAACGATGGACGATTTGGTGAGTATTTTCCATCGTTAACGGTCGTTCTTTGCTGTCACACGCAACGACGTCGCTAACAATGCCGGATGTGCGTCACGGAATCCGTGACCCCGGCGTTATATCGTTAGGTCCGTCGTTGCGTGTAACGGGGCCTTTACTCTATAGCCCATTGCCTTATAATATGGACCCAGTGCCTTAAAAAAAAAGGGAGTGTTGGCAAAAGTTTATTGGACGTTATAAAAAAAACAAACTGTTGGCTTCATTAATAAAGCAAGAAGAGTCTGTCGAGAAGTAATGAAATACCTGCCCTTTATCTAATTTAATGCATCCATCCTCTAATATTCCGCACTGCAAACAGCAGGGAGATGGCGGTGGAGGAAACCCGCCACGACTCGTACTGAAGCGTTCAGAACGGCAAGTGCTAACGTTTCATTAGAGCCCATCAGGTGCGGCATTATCATTACAGAGCGAGATTTGTAGTGTTTTATATTTTAGATTGCTCCCTTAATGTCCTCACAAATGACATGAGGAATGGAGCGGTCTCCGGCAGCGAGCGCCGCGTTCCCCCCCGTGCTCGGCTCACCGGTAACCACAGCCAGCGCTCCCATTTCCATTTAGTACTCTGCTCTCTCGCAGGAGACCCCCAGGCGTAACCTGTTGTATTAAACAGCTGTTGCTGCAGAGACTTTATAATGAAAGAGAAGTGAGATCCGTCTTCCCGAGATCACTGGTGCACTTCCAACAGTTGACTTGTAATTAAAAAGACAAAGCATTACCATGAAAAGCAATATACTGTATAGCCCCTATAAAAACAACAATGCTCCGTCCCTGGATGCAAATGCATGTGGCTGCCCTAAAAATAAATAAAACCTGGAATAATAAGATGTATGTGCCCATTTATCATGGAAAATAAAGATATTTTCTGACTTTCCTGCTTTCTATGCCGTCTCTGCTGCACGCTCCGGCTTCAGTGGGCTTTCTCTATGCAGCATCCGCTCTCTATCCCTTTCTTCTTTCAATGCTTTTCTATCCACATATTTCTTCCAATATGGAATGAAACAGAGTTTTCTCAATACTATCATACAGTGTTCTGCTCCATACTCACCAGGTGTCATGGCGACTTCTGACCCTGTTCACACTGCAGAGTCTGACACACCACCTACTGGTGCTTTTCAGCTGCTCAGTCAGAGCCGGGCATCGGCTATTGTTGTGCTCACTGGTGATTGGTCTATCAGGAGTTAATTCCTGCTGGCTTGTGAATTGCTGCTGGGCTCAGAGGTTGCTGAAGATCTATCACAGCCACCTCCGCCCTTTAAAAGATGGTGGAGCCAGTTCCTCAGCCATTGTTGTTCTCACTGGTGATTGGTCTATCAGGAGTTAATTCCTGCTGGCTTGTGAATTGCTGCTGGGCTCAGAGGTTGCTGAAGATCTATCACAGCCACCTCCGCCCTTTAAAAGATGGTGTAGCCAGTTCCTCAATGCTGATTATAGCTCTAGCTTTGCTCCAGCGATACCTGTCATCGTAGATGCAGTAGTAAAACACATGACACCAGAGTTCTCTTGGCAAACCAAACTTGAACAGTTTATTCTTTCCACCGCTATAACAGACATGGCTTCACTCCTGATGGGTCTGCTGTTGCTATATTTTGGGGTACTCTCACTTGAGCTATCCCTGCTATCTTGCCAGACACCTGTGTCTCCATTCCCCCACAATTCTTCTCACCACTGTCCGCTTCTGGGACCCGACAGCTGTCTAGTTGCATGAATTTCCTGAGCCCGTCGGTGTAAGCCGTAGGCTCCGGACCTTAGAGGTTCCCTGACTGGCTCATGACACCGTGCCACGTCTCTACTCCTTAAACCCCTTTGCATAACTTCACCTCACAAGGCCAGCCTCTAACCAATCTTCTGGCCAGCTGTCACTGCTCCCCTATCTTATCTAACTTCTAATCCTCCACTACTTCTGCCCAGCCGCTCGGTGGTGCCGGCCACTACCCGGTCCTGGCTCTGTTACATTGGACACTTCACTAGCAGCAGTAATTTTACCAAATATATTTGCAACATACTTAGTACCTAAAATAAATTATTTTCAGAGCATAGAGAAATAGCAAAAAACAGTAGGGTAGGGGGCGACCACCTTCTAAATCCCATACATTGGACCACACTGACTGGCAGGGAACCTTTATCCATGTTACAATGGATCATAGGCGGACATGCGCAATGGTTGCTCCAATGTTTCACTAGGGGCTGCCAAATGTTGTGCTTGGCTTCCGTCAGCCCCATGGAAATTGAATGGCATGGTGGCTGGGTGGCTGACCTGTTGTGCCATTTTGTAATGGGGACAAAAGTTCTCCACCATTGATACAAAGTCCCCGTTTTGTCGATTATTGCAGGTCCCTATGGTGGGACACCCACAGATCAGCAAGTTATCCCCTAGTCTGTGGATACACAATAACTTGTTTTCAATGGACAACTCCTTTAACAAAGTGTGCATAAAGATACAGTAAGAATGGAAACATCTGTATAATGCTTTCAGGTAAAAACAATCACCAAATAAACAGTCTTGTAAGGTTTTGTCAAATATATGTGTCATATGCTGTCCGCATCCACACTCACAGATTACAGCCACGGCGTCAGACTCTGTTCACATTGCAGAGTCTGACAGGTAACCTGTTGTCTGTTAAGTGCTCAGCTCTGCTGGGCGTCGGCTGAGTTGTCTCACTGCTCCCAACCTGTAGTAGTTAATCCTTTTTGGACCAGTGTGCTACTAACTCTGGGAGCCAGGTTGCTAATCACCATTCACAGCTGGTCTCTTCCTATTTAAGGCTGGGGAGTGTGTTAGATCGCCGAAGATAGCTTCAGCGACCTTGGTCTTTGTGGTTTTAAAGGTCATGGTTAACTACAGCTGACTTTCTGCATGCTGTGAACATGGGCGGCATGGTGGCTCAGTGGTTAGCACTGCAGTTTTGTGGTGGCTCAGTGGTTAGCACTGCAGTCTTGCAGCGCTGGGGTCCTGGGTTCAAATCCCACCAAGGACAACATCTGCAAGGAGTTTGTATGTTCTCCCCGTGTTTGCGTGGGTTTCCTCCGGGTACTCCGGTTTCCTCCCACACTCCAAAGACATACACATAGGGAATTTAGATTGTGAGCCCCAATGGGGACAGTATTCCTGATGTATGTAAAGCGCTGCGAAATATGTTAGCGCTATATAAAAATAAAGATTTATTTATTTTATTTATTTATTTTATTCCCCTGTTCTGTGTTTATTTCCTAACCTTTGCTTTAGTCCCTTGTACACACATTGTCTCTCCTTTGTGTTTGAGTGCAGTGTGTACGAGTTTTCGTTCTCCCTTGTCCGTGTTGTTTCTGTGGGGTTTTGTTACTGGGTTCCTGTCCTGCTCCTAGGGTTGGGGGGAGTAAGATCAGGGCTCAGACAGGAGTCAGGGTCACGATGGGGGTTCAGACCTGGCTACCATCAAGCCTACCTCCAAGATAAGGAACAGCGCAGGGTCTCAAGTCTGTGGGCCAACCTAAGAGCCCCTGTTCTAGTACATACCCCGTGACAGTAGGATTATCCATAACAGTATAGCACTGCAGACTTTTTAGTGCTGGAGATAAACTAAATGTTTTTCATTCACTGGCAGCCAGCAGAGATCTTGAAAATGGTAAGGCAACGAAAAACCATGTAATTGATTACAAACGAATAAACTGCAATATTTGTGGGAATGAATCATGACTTCCATGTATCCCGCGCTGCGTCTGATCGCCTCTTCCTTGCTACATTGTTGCCGTTTGCAGGCCTCGGAGAGCATCCATCGCCGTCTCCTGCAGCTACTTGATTAAATGAAAATCCATACCTTGCAATGATTTTCTCCTATCCGCTTTGTGGAGTGTTTTATGTTATGTGACCTGCCCCTTTTTATCGTAAGGAATGAATGGATGTTTAATTCATTGTGGCGCGGCAGATCTCCTGCAGATAGCGGCTTCCGACTTGAGACGTATTTGATTTGCTTCGGAAAATAGGAATTCGTTCGCCGGCTGACTTTGACGGATACCTTTTAGTGATGCAAAGACCTAATTAATTAAATGTCGTCAGCCGTCAGTTGTCTCCCCGGGGGGGGGGGGGGAGCGCCGTGCACACTCAGCGCTATCCCCCATATGGTGGGATCCTTCACATCTGTACCCGGAGCGTGCACCGTGCCGGCTGGTCAGCGGACGGCCTCGCCGTGTCTTCACAGAAGATCTGACTTCTACTTTTTACTAGTGAAATATGTGCAGCGCAGCAAAACTATAAATAAAATCGCTTAAAGCCAAGCGCACGTTATTAAATCACTTTTTTCTCCCCTTAACTCGCTCGTAACTTTAAATCAAGGCTGAGATCAGGCCGGGATTTGGCAGTCTTCTAGTGATAAAGTGTCATATATTTTGAAGCATGCGTTTCTAGGTTTTTTTTTTATTTCTTAGCAAATCTAAGGTTATTGAGGAACAGATTTTTAAAAATAGTCATCACCACGGCTTTATATAGGAGAGATAGGCAAACATTTCTACTATCTAATATATAAAGCTGAATGTGTGTATGTGTGTGTGTGTGTGTGTATTGGCATCCGCACCGTCGCAGCTACAGTCACAAAAATTTGCACACTCACACTTCTGGACCCAGAGAGCGCCATAGGCTATGTTTTGAGGGGAAATTTTAACCCCGCGCTTTACAGTTATTCGCCAAGAAACCTACCTCCATTAAAGCGAATGGAGCTGGGAGCCACAGTGCAGCCAGAACTTCAGAAGAATGCGCAGCCACGCCCTTGTATGGAATGTTGGCGTGTCACAATGCAGCCAGGGAAAGAGACAGACACAGACAGGGAAAGAGACAGATACAGACAGGGAAAGAGATAGACACAGACAGGGTAAGAAACAGACATAAACAGGGTAAGAGACAGACACAAAGAGACAGACACAGACAAAGACAGACTGACAGGGAAAGAGACAGACAGGGAAAGAGAGTGAAAGAGAGAGACAGGTTAAGAGACAGACACAGACAAAGAGACAGACACAGACAAAGAGACAGAGACAGACACAGGGAAACAGACAGACAGGGAAAGAGAGGGAAAGAGACAGACAGGGTAAGAGACAGACAAAGACAGGTAAAGAGACAGACAAAGAGACAAACACAGGGAAAGAGAAAGAGGGAAAGAGACAGACAGGGAAAGAGAGGGAAAGAGACAGACAAGGAAAGAAACAGACAGGGAAAGTGACAGAGATAGATAGACAGACAGGGAAAGAGATTGAGACAGACAGGGAAAGAGACAGACAAACAAAGAGATAGCGAGAGAGACAGAGAGATATATACAGAGGGGCATACAGACATTATAATTACATTTATATCTATTTGTTTTGTGGTTTTTGTGTGCAGAATACATTTTTGTTAATACATTCTATTTTGTTAACAGCAGTTATTAACCCTGGCGAAGCCGGGGAGTACAGATAGTATAAAATAAAGTCCATCTCTTGCCATTATTGCTCAAAAATGCAAAAATTAAACACTTTCGCAAAGAGAACGCATTCATAATCTCCAACCGTTTTGTGTACAGTCATGGACAAAAGTTTTGAGAATAACACCAAAATGATATTTTCACATGATCTGTTGCCCTTTGGTTTTTAATTGTGTTTGTCTGATGTTTACATCACATACAGAAATATAATTGCAATCATATTATGAGACCAAAAGGTTCTATTGACAGAATGAGTTAATGCAGCAAGTGAATATTTGCAGTGTTGACCCTTCTTCTTCAGGACCTCTGCAATTCTCCCTGGCATGCTCTCAATCAACTTCTGGAGCAAATCCTGACTGATCGCTGTCCATTCTTGCATAAGCAATGCTTGCATTTTGCCAGAATGTGTTGGTTTTTGTTTGTCCACCCGTCTCTTGATGATTGCCCACAAGTTCTCAATGGGATTAAGATCTGGGGAGTTTCCAGGCCATGGACCCAAAATCTCTATGTTTTGTTCCATGAGCCATTAAGTGATCACCTTTGCTTTATGGCAAGGTGCCCCATCATGCTGGAAAAGGCATTGTTGGGCGCCAAACTGCTCTTGGACAGTTGGGAGAAGTTGCTCTTGGAGGACATTCTGGTGCCATTCTTTATTCATGGCTGTGTTTTTAGGCAGGACTGTGAGTGGTGCGATTCCCTTGGCTGAGAAGCAACCCCACACATGAATTGTTTCAGGATGCTTAACAGTTGGCATGAGACAAGACTGGTGGTAGCGCTCACCTCTTCTTCTCCTAATAAGCTGTTTTCCAGATGTCCCAAACAATCGAAAAGGGGATTCATCTGAGAAAATGACTTTCCCCCAGTCCTCAGCAATCCACTCCCTGTACCTTTTGCAGAATATCAGTCGGTCCCTGATGTTTTTTCTGGAGAGAAGTGGCTTCTTTGCTGCCCTCCTTGAAACCAGGCCTTGCTCAAGCAGTCTCCACCTCACAGTGCGTGCAGAAGCACTCACACCAGCCTGCTGCCATTGCTGCGCTAGCTCGGCACTGCTGCTAGTCCCATCCCGCAGCTGAAACAGTTTTAAGATACGGTCCTGGCGTTTGCTGGTCTTTCTTGGGCGCCCTGGAGCCTTTTTGGCAACAATGGAAGCTCTCTCCTTGACGTAATTGATGATGCGATAGATTGTTGGCTGAGGTGCAATCTTTGTAGCTGCGATACTCTTCACTGTTAGGCCATTTTTCTGCAGAGCAATGATGGCTGCACGTGTTTCTTTACAGATAACCATGGTTAACTGAAGAGAAACAATGATACCAAGCACCAGCCTCCTTTTAAAGTGTCCAGTAGTGTCATTCTTACTTAATCATGACTGATTGATCGCCAGCCCTGTCCTCATCAACACCCACACCTGTGTTAATGGAACAATCACTAAAACAATGTTAGCTGCTCCTTTTAAGGCAGGAATGCAATGATGTTGAAATGTGTTTTGGGGGTTAAAGTTCATTTTCTTAGCCAATATTGACTTTGCAAGTAATTGCTGTTAATCTGATCACTCTTTATGACATTCTGGAGTATATGCAAATTGCCATTAGAAAAACTTAAGCAGTAGACTTTGTAAAAATTAATATTTGCAGCATTCTCAAAACTTTTGGCCATGACTGTACACAGCTCCTTTGCAATCCCCAGTCTTTGGCATCAGAAGGGAGTCGAAGCGTAGAATCTGACTACACAAAGTTTACTGTAGTCTGTAGCCATGGACACAGATTTACATAGACACAAAATAGCAGCATGCCTTTAAAAAATTGTTATTTTTTTGCAACAAATCCATAGATACTCTTTAGGAGAGGGAAGCTTCTCTAGCTTTCCTTATCAGGATCTGTCTGCAGGTTTTTGCTATGTAATTTAAGAGCAGGAAAATGTAGGTGCTGAGACCCTGATTCCAGAGATGTGTCACTTACTAGGCTGTGATCCGTGTTTTATCAAAATGACATTATCACTACAGGACTAGGTGCCTCGTGCCTCCTAGTCCAGCCCCGCCCCCACCACTGATTGGCAGCTTTCTATCCATGTACAGTGTACATAGCTGCTAATCAGTGGTGTTGTAGCCTGAAAGCAGCACAATGGTGGAACTGACCCTGATTCCAGCGATGTGTCACTTAATCTTTGTTTTGCTGTTTCAATAAAATCAATGTTTTATCAGCATGGTATTACCACTACAGGGCTAGGTGCCTCATGCCTTCTAGTGCAACCCCGCCCCACCACTGATTGGCAGCTTTCTATCCATGTACAGTGTACATAGCTGCTAATCAGTGATGGTGTAGTATGAGAGTAGCACAATGTAGGAGCTGAGACACTGATTCCAGTGATGCTATACTTACTAGGTTGTGATTCGCTGTTTTAATAAAATCTGTGTTTTATCAACATGACATTATCACTACAGGACTAAGTGCCTCGTGCCTCTTAGTCAAACCCCGCCCCCACCACTGATTGGCAGCTTTCTGTCCATGTACAGTGTACATAGCTGGTAATCAGTGGTATTGTAGCCTTAGAGCTTCACAATGTAGGGCCTCAGACCCTGATTACAACGATGTGTCACATAATAGGCTGTGATCTGCTGTTACAATAAAATCCGTGTTTTATCAGCAGGAGATTATCACTACAGGGTTACATGCCTCGTGCCACCTAGTCCAACCCCGCCCTCACCACTGATTGGCAGCTTTCTGTCCATGTCCATCTGCAAATTAGCTCTCTCCAAATAAAAGTTATCCTGCAAATAATATTAGCCAGGATAGATACCCACCTACAGACATTTGGTTTTTGGCACTTTGTGTACGGAGTGGGTGTTTGGCATTACTCTTATCCCTGGCCATGTTGCGCAGCTCCTTAAAGGGTTGGACAGCCATGTTGCACAGCTCCTTAAAGGGTTGGACAGCCATGTTGCACAGCTCCTTACAGGTTTGGACAACCATGTTGCACAGCTCCTTAAAGGTTAGACAGCCACGTTGCACAGCTCCTTAGGGGGTTGTACAGCCATGTTGCACAGCTCCTTAAAGGGTTGGCCAGCCATGGTGCACAGCTCCTTAAAGGGTTGGCCAGCCATGTTGCACAGCTCCTTAAAGGGTTGTACAGCCACGTTGCACAGCTCCTTAAAGGGTTGGACAGCCATGTTGCACAGCTCCTTAAAGGGTTGGACAGCCATGTTGCACAGCTCCTCAAAGGGTTGGAGAGCCATGTTGCACAGCTCATTAGAGGGTTGGACAGCCATGTTGCAAAGCTCCTTAACGAGTTGGACAGCCATGTTGCACAGCCATGTTGCAAAGCTCCTTAGAGGGTTGTACAGCCATGTTGCACAGCTCCTTAGAGGGTTGTACAGCCATGTTGCACAGCTCCTTAAAGGGGTGGACAGCCATGTTGCAAAAGCTCCTTAGAGGGTTGGACAGACATGTTGCAAAGCTCCTTAGAGGGTTGTACAGCCATGTTGCACAGCTCCTTAGAGGGTTGTACAGCCATGTTGCACAGCTCCTTAGAGGGTTGTACAGCCATGTTGCACAGCTCCTTAAACGGTTGGATACTGACTTATAAGGTAGCTTTCTCCAATGGATAACCCTAGATTTTAGTCACAACTCCTAATACAAAAAGGTCAAAGCTAGCCATAACTCCGGAGGCTTGCACTCGGCCAACAACAGCCCATAGGTTTCTCCGGCCTCAAATGATACAAGGACTGATAATGTCGTAGCCACTTTGAGGTTGAAGGCAAAATATTGCAGTCTTCCTGCTGTTCTTGAAGACTCCTCGCACGGATCCGTTACTTGGCACAGTAGAAGAACCATTGCTTTTCTTCTTTTTTCTTTTTGCACGTGTGTTTTCTTGCGGCATTGCAAGTATCAATATTGGAAACGGCTCCAATTGGGACATTTAATAGAAATGTCAGTAAATAACTTCATGAAGTGTTACAGCAATATGTCTTACCCCGAGGCTGAAGGAAACTTAATCTACAGCACCCTAAGACTAGGAAATTTAATTAAAAATAACAGCATTGTTTGGTTCATATAGAGTGCATTAGATGGCGGTAATGGCTTCTCAGTTTGCACGCAACACATTTGGAAATTACAATGTTTTTTTATTTTCCGAAGCATTTGCCGAATGTTCATAAAACTGTAATTTAAAAGCTCAGAATCGGATGAGATTGTTTCCTTTGATGGATCCGATGTAAATGCATTTTTCTCAACGGTTAAAAGGTTGGTTACATTTTTGAAAATGACATAATCCCCACAACACATGGGAAAGCAAGAATGGCAATTGTAGCGCCCCACGGGGCAGGTGGTTAAAATACTCGTTGCCGGGCTGTTTCGGGTCGGGTTAGGCGATATCACGGGTGGCCTTGCCCGGTTCCGTTGCCACCGAGGCGTACAGTAAATGGTGGGGAAAGCAGGGTGTTGGGGATAGTTTGACGTGACGTCACCTGTGGTATGGGGCCAGGGAGTAGCCGCCGCTGCCGGGTTCCTCGCTGGGGCAGGTGTTATGGCAGCCAGGATGGTGTCTGTCCTCACAGGTGTAGCGGGCCCCGGGTGGATGACAAGGGCAGTAGTCCACGGGAGCGCCGACGCGTGGGGCGCAGGCAAAGACAGGGATGACACAGGGGGCTGCAGTTCAAAGTTCTCTTTACTCACAGTTGGTAAGATGCCCCGGAGGTGCCGCGATGGGCCTCAGCCGGTCTCGGGTTAATCAAAAGCAATCACAGTTGTCTGTGGAGTGTGAGACCTCCCTTCCTTGCGCATGGTTGTGGATCCCCATGGCTTGAAGCGGCTTGGGAACCTCAGTGTCTCTGTTAATTGTCCCATCCCGTATGCAGGTGGCGTGGATCCTCACCATAGTGCCTGGCTGCAATCCCGACCCCGGATCCTATGTTTCACTGTGCTCTGGGAAAATGGGTAGTGGGCGATGGGACTTGGAATCCCCATCCCCTGCAGATTCTGGCAGACAACATACAGTATAATCTATCCTAGGGCTTCTGCACCCTGTCAGCGCTGGCATTGTGGGAACGGTTAGGCTCGACCTCCAGCTACCATGTTCTCCTCTGTCTCACTATCTCCACTGGTTGCCTCTCACCCTCTTCCAGTCGGCCCAGTTCTAGCTAGAAGAGCTCTGAAGCACGCCTTCTAGCAACCGTGTTGTTCCAAGTCTCAGACTATTCTAAACCGAAACTGTTTTTGTGCTCCTACTTCCTCACACAGCCCCCACCTTTGGGATGACTAATTGGTGGTTGCCCAAGCAACCAGGAATTCCCCAAACTGTCTGGCTTCCTGTGTAACTGTCTGACTCACTGATTGGATTTTGTGTAAGTGAAACAAACACCAATGGTTAACTCCTTCATCACTCGGGATAAAGCATTGCATCTTAAGTCAGATACAATACCCTCAGGGTTGCCACACAATCAAAGCCCCCAAATGGCTAATGTACAAACACTTGTTTTTTGGAAAAATTGAAAGGGTTTGTACTAGAGATGAGTAGATGTTTTTCGGGATCCTGGTCCAGCAGCCAGGTCATTATCCTTGGTCGCTGGACAGTACCTGATGGCGTCCGCTCTTTTGATTAGATATCACCTATCCACAGAATAGTTGATAACTTTCTGATTGCTCAGACCCCATTGATCCAGAAAATGGGCCTCTGCAAAGCCTTGCCTGAATGCAGCTGTGATCGAGCGTGTGGCCCCAACGGCATTCATTGTCTATAGGACTGGAGGAGATGGCCAAACGCTGCTCTTTTTCGTGTCAAACTTGATGATTACTGCCTGTTGTAAAGTGTAACTTATCTCCATCAGCAGAAACAAGGAGAAGGGGCTTCAGAGATGCGGGAAGGTCTTTGTCTGTCTGCTGGATGTGAGGGCAGATTTTTGGAGCTCTGTGGGAAGAAAAGGTAGAACTTTAGCTCTCTATAGGAAGTAAAGGCAGGTCTTTGTCTATATATAAGAAGTAGAGGCAGATCTTTGTCTTTATATAAGAAGTAGAGGCAAATCTTTGTCTTTATATAAGAAGTAGAGGCAGGTCTTTATCTTTATATAGGAAGTAGAGGCAGGTCTTTGTCTTTATATAAGAAGTAGAGGCAGGTCTTTGTCTTTATATAGGAAGTAGAGGCAGATCTTTGTCTTTATATAAGAAGTAGAGGCAGATCTTTGTCTTTATATAAGAAGTAGAGGCAGATCTTTGTCTTTATATAGGAAGTAGAGGCAGGTCTTTGTCTTTATATAAGAAGTAGAGGCAGGTCTTTGTCTTTATATAAGAAGTAGAGGCAGGTCTTTATCTTTATATAAGAAGTAGAGGCAGGTCTTTGTCTTTATATAAGAAGTAGAGGCAGATCTTTGTCTTTATATAGGAAGTAGAGGCAGGTCTTTGTCTTTATATAAGAAGTAGAGGCAGGTCTTTGTCTTTATATAAGAAGTAGAGGCAAATCTTTGTCTTTATATAGGAAGTAGAGGCAGGTCTTTGTCTTTATATAAGAAGTAGAGGCAAATCTTTGTCTTTATATAGGAAGTAGAGGCAGGTCTTTATCTTTATATAGGAAGTAGAGGCAGGTCTTTGTCTTTATATAAGAAGTAGAGGCAGGTCTTTGTCTTTATATAGGAAGTAGAGGCAGATCTTTGTCTTTATATAAGAAGTAGAGGCAGATCTTTGTCTTTATATAAGAAGTAGAGGCAGATCTTTGTCTTTATATAGGAAGTAGAGGCAGGTCTTTGTCTTTATATAAGAAGTAGAGGCAGGTCTTTGTCTTTATATAAGAAGTAGAGGCAGGTCTTTATCTTTATATAAGAAGTAGAGGCAGGTCTTTGTCTTTATATAAGAAGTAGAGGCAGATCTTTGTCTTTATATAGGAAGTAGAGGCAGGTCTTTGTCTTTATATAAGAAGTAGAGGCAGGTCTTTGTCTTTATATAAGAAGTAGAGGCAGATCTTTGTCTTTATATAGGAAGTAGAGGCAGGTCTTTGTCTTTATATAAGAAGTAGAGGCAGGTCTTTGTCATTATATAGGAAGTAGAAGCAGATCTTTGTCTTTATATAAGAAGTAGAGGCAGGTCTTTGTCTTTATATAAGAAGTAGAGGCAAATCTTTGTCTTTATATAAGAAGTAGAGGCAGGTCTTTGTCTTTATATAAGAAGTAGAGGCAGGTCTTTGTCTTTATATAAGAAGTAGAGGCAGAACTGTGTCTTTATATAAGAAGTAGAGGCAGGTCTTTGTCTTTATATAAGAAGTAGAGGCAGGTCTTTGTCTATATATAAGAGAAGTAGACGCAGATCTGTGTCTTTATATAAGAAGTAGAGGCAGGTCTTTGTCTTTATATAAGAAGTAGAGGCAGGTCTTTGTCATTTTAAAGGAAGTAGAGGCAGATCTTTGTCTTTATATAGGAAGTAGAGGCAGATCTTTGTCTTTATATAGGAAGTAGAGGCAGGTCTTTGTCTTTATATAAGAAGTAGAGGCAGGCCTTTGTCATTATATAGGAAGTAGAGGCAGATCTTTGTCTTTATATAAGAAGTAGAGGCAGGTCTTTGTCTTTATATAAGAAGTAGAGGCAGGTCTTTGTCTTTATATAAGAAGTAGAGGCAGGCATTTGTCATTATATAGGAAGTAGAGGCAAATCTTTGTCTTTATATAAGAAGTAGAGGCAGGTCTTTGTCTTTATATAAGAAGTAGAGGCAGATCTTTGTCTTTATATAAGAAGTAGAGGCAGGTCTTTGTCTTTATATAAGAAGTAGAGGCAGGTCTTTGTCTTTATATAAGAAGTAGAGGCAGATCTTTGTCTTTATATAAGAAGTAGAGGCAGGTATTTGTCTTTATATAGGAAGGGCAGGTCTTTGTCTTTATATAAGAAGTAGAGGCAGGTCTTTGTCATTACATAGGAAGTAGAGGCAGGTCTTTGTCTTTATATAAGAAGTAGAGGCAGGTCTTTGTCATTACATAGGAAGTAGAGGCAGGTCTTTGTCTTTATATAAGAAATAGAGGCAGATCTTTGTCTTTATATAGGAAGTAGAGGCAGGTCTTTGTCATTATATAGGAAGTAGAGGCAGGTCTTTGTCTTTATATAGGAAGTAGAGGCAGGTCTTTGTCTTTATATAAGAAGTAGAGGCAGGTCTTTGTCTTTATATAGGAAGTAGAGGCAGATCTTTGTCTTTATATAAGAAGTAGAGGCAGATCTTTGTCTTTATATAGGAAGTAGAGGCAGGTCTTTGTCTTTATATAGGAAGTAGAGGCAGGTCTTTGTCTTTATATAAGAAGTAGAGGCAGGTCTTTGTCTTTATATAAGAAGTAGAGGCAGATCTTTGTCTTTATATAAGAAGTAGAGGCAGGTCTTTGTCTTTATATAGGAAGTAGAGGCAGATCTTTGTCTTTATATAGGAAGTAGAGGCAGGTTTTTGTCATTACATAGGAAGTAGAGGCAGATCTTTGTCTTTATATAGGAAGTAGAGGCAGGTTTTTGTCATTACATAGGAAGTAGAGGCAGGTCTTTGTCTTTATATAGGAAGTAGAGGCAGGTCTTTATCTTTATATAGGAAGTAGAGGCAGGTCTTTGTCTTTATAGAAGAAGTAGAGGCAGGTCTTTGTCATTACATAGGAAGTAGAGGCAGATCTTTGTCTTTATATAAGAAGTAGAGGCAGGTCTTTGTCTTTATATAAGTAGAGGCAGATCTTTGTCTTTATATAAGAAGTAGAGGCAGGTCTTTGTCTTTATATAAGAAGTAGAGGCAGGTCTTTGTCTTTATATAAGAAGTAGAGGCAGGTCTTTGTCTTTATATAAGAAGTAGAGGCAGGTCTTTGTCTTTATAGAAGAAGTAGAGGCAGGTCTTTGTCTTTATATAAGAAGTAGAGGCAGGTCTTTGTCTTTATAGAAAAAGTACAGGCAGATCTTTGTCTTTATATAAGAAGTAGAGGCAGGTCTTTGTCTTTATATAGGAAGTAGAGGCAGGTCTTTGTCATTATATAGGAAGTAGAGGCAGGTCTTTGTCTTTATATAAGAAGTAGAGGCAGGTCTTTGTCTTTATAGAAAAAGTAGAGGCAGATCTTTGTCTTTATATAAGAAGTAGAGGCAGGTCTTTGTCTTTATATAGGAAGTAGAGGCAGGTCTTTGTCATTATATAAGAAGTAGAGGCAGGTCTTTATCTTTATATAGGAAGTAGAGGCAGGTCTTTGTCTTTATATAAGAAGTAGAGGCAGGTCTTTGTCTTTATAGAAGAAGTAGAGGCAGGTCTTTGTCTTTATATAAGAAGTAGAGGCAGGTCTTTGTCTTTATATAGGAAGTAGAGGCAGGTCTTTGTCTTTATATAAGAAGTAGAGGCAGGTCTTTATCTTTATATAGGAAGTAGAGGCAGGTCTTTGTCTTTATATAAGAAGTAGAGGCAGGTCTTTGTCTTTATAGAAGAAGTAGAGGCAGGTCTTTGTCTTTATATAAGAAGTAGAGGCAGGTCTTTGTCTTTATATAGGAAGTAGAGGCAGGTCTTTGTCTTTATATAAGAAGTAGAGGCAGATCTTTGTCTTTATATAAGAAGTAGAGGCAGGTCTTTGTCTTTATATAGGAAGTAGAGGCAGGTCTTTGTCATTACATAGGAAGTAGAGGCAGATCTTTGTCTTTATATAGGAAGTAGAGGCAGATCTTTGTCTTTATATAGGAAGTAGAGGCAGGTCTTTGTCATTACATAGGAAGTAGAGGCAGATCTTTGTCTTTATATAGGAAGTAGAGGCAGATCTTTGTCTTTATATAGGAAGTAGAGGCAGGTCTTTGTCTTTATATAAGAAGTAGAGGCAGGTCTTTGTCTTTATATAAGAAGTAGAGGCAGGTCTTTGTCTTTATATAAGAAGTAGAGGCAGGTCTTTGTCTTTATATAGGAAGTAGAGGCAGGTCTTTGTCTTTATATAAGAAGTAGAGGCAGGTCTTTGTCTTTATATAGGAAGTAGAGGCAGGTCTTTGTCTTTATAGAAGAAGTAGAGGCAGGTCTTTGTCTTTATATAAGAAGTAGAGGCAGGTCTTTGTCTTTATAGAAGAAGTAGAGGCAGATCTTTGTCTTCATATAAGAAGTAGAGGCAGGTCTTTGTCTTTATATAGGAAGTAGAGGCAGGTCTTTGTCATTATATAGGAAGTAGAGGCAGGTCTTTGTCTTTATATAAGAAGTAGAGGCAGGTCTTTATCTTTATATAGGAAGTAGAGGCAGGTCTTTGTCTTTATATAAGAAGTAGAGGCAGGTCTTTGTCTTTATAGAAGAAGTAGAGGCAGGTCTTTGTCTTTATATAAGAAGTAGAGGCAGGTATTTGTCTTTATATAAGAAGTAGAGGCAGATCTTTGTCTTTATATAAGAAGTAGAGGCAGATCTTTGTCTTTATATAGGAAGTAGAGGCAGATCTTTGTCTTTATATAGGAAGTAGAGGCAGGTCTTTGTCTTTATATAAGAAGTAGAGGCAGGTCTTTGTCTTTATATAGGAAGTAGAGGCAGGTCTTTGTCTTTATATAAGAAGTAGATGCAGATCTTTGTCTTTATATAGGAAGTAGAGGCAGGTCTTTGTCTTTATATAAGAAGTAGAGGCAGATCTTTGTCTTTAAATAGGAAGTAGAGGCAGGTCTTTGTCTTTATATAAGAAGTAGAGGCAGGTCTTTGTCTTTATATAGGAAGTAGAGGCAGGTCTTTGTCTTTATATAAGAAGTAGAGGCAGATCTTTGTCTTTGTATAGGAAGTAGAGGCAGGTCTTTGTCTTTATATAAGAAGTAGAGGCAGATCTTTGTCTTTAAATAGGAAGTAGAGGCAGGTCTTTATCTTTATATAGGAAGTAGAGGCAGGTCTTTGTCTTTATATAAGAAGTAGAGGCAGGTCTTTGTCTTTATAGAAGAAGTAGAGGCAGGTCGTTGTCTTTATATAAGAAGTAGAGGCAGGTATTTGTCTTTATATAAGAAGTAGAGGCAGATCTTTGTCTTTATATAAGAAGTAGAGGCAGGTCTTTATCTTTATATAGGAAGTAGAGGCAGGTCTTTGTCATTACATAGGAAGCAGAGGCAGATCTTTGTCTTTATATAGGAAGTAGAGGCAGGTCTTTGTCTTTATATAAGACGTAGAGGCAGGTCTTTGTCTTTATATAAGAAGTAGAGGCAGATCTTTGTCTTTATATAAGTAGAGGCAGGTCTTTGTCTTTATAGAAGAAGTAGAGGCAGGTCTTTGTCTTTATATAAGAAGTAGAGGCAGGTCTTTGTCATTATATAGGAAGTAGAGGCAGGTCTTTATCTTTATATAGGAAGTAGAGGAAGATCTTTGTCTTTATATAGGAAGTAGAGGCAGGTCTTTGTCTTTATATAAGAAGTAGAGGCAGGTCTTTGTCTTTATATAAGAAGTAAAGGCAGGTCTTTGTCTTTATATAAGAAGTAGAGGCAGGTCTTTGTCTTTATATAGGAAGTAGAGGCAGGTCTTTGTCATTACATAGGAAGTAGAGGCAGATCTTTGTCTTTATATAGGAAGTAGAGGCAGATCTTTGTCTTTATATAGGAAGTAGAGGCAGGTCTTTGTCATTACATAGGAAGTAGAGGCAGATCTTTGTCTTTATATAGGAAGTAGAGGCAGGTCTTTGTCTTTATATAAGAAGTAGAGGCAGGTCTTTGTCTTTATATAGGAAGTAGAGGCAGGTCTTTGTCTTTATATAAGAAGTAGAGGCAGATCTTTGTCTTTATATAGGAAGTAGAGGCAGGTCTTTGTCTTTATATAAGAAGTAGAGGCAGATCTTTGTCTTTATATAGGAAGTAGAGGCAGGTCTTTGTCTTTATATAGGAAGTAGAGGCAGATCTTTGTCTTTATATAAGACGTAGAGGCAGGTCTTTATCTTTATATAAGAAGTAGAGGCAGGTCTTTGTCTTTATATAAGAAGTAGAGGCAGGTCTTTGTCTTTATAGAAGAAGTAGAGGCAGATCTTTGTCTTTATATAAGAAGTAGAGGCAGGTCTTTATCTTTATATAAGAAGTAGAGGCAGGTCTTTGTCTTTATAGAAGAAGTAGAGGCAGATCTTTGTCTTTATATAAGAAGTAGAGGCAGGTCTTTGTCTTTATATAGGAAGTAGAGGCAGGTCTTTGTCATTATATAGGAAGTAGAGGCAGGTCTTTGTCTTTATATAAGAAGTAGAGGCAGGTCTTTATCTTTATATAGGAAGTAGAGGCAGGTCTTTGTCTTTATATAAGAAGTAGAGGCAGGTCTTTGTCTTTATAGAAGAAGTAGAGGCAGGTCTTTGTCTTTATATAAGAAGTAGAGGCAGGTCTTTGTCTTTATATAAGAAGTAAAGGCAGGTCTTTGTCTTTACATAGGAAGTAGAGGCAGATCTTTGTCTTTATATAGGAAGTAGAGGCAGATCTTTGTCTTTATATAAGACGTAGAGGCAGGTCTGTGTCTTTATATAAGAAGTAGAGGCAGGTCTTTGTCTTTATAGAAGAAGTAGAGGCAGGTCTTTGTCTTTATATAAGAAGTAGAGGCAGGTCTTTGTCATTATATAGGAAGTAGAGGCAGGTCTTTATCTTTATATAGGAAGTAGAGGCAGATCTTTGTCTTTATATAAGAAGTAGAGGCAGGTCTTTGTCTTTATATAAGAAGTAGAGGCAGGTCTTTATCTTTATATAGGAAGTAGAGGCAGATCTTTGTCTTTATATAAGAAGTAGAGGCAGGTCTTTGTCTTTATATAAGAAGTAGAGGCAGGTCTTTGTCTTTATATAAGAAGTAGAGGCAGATTTTTGTCTTTATATAAGAAGTAGAGGCAGGTCTTTGTCATTATATAGGAAGTAGAGGCAGGTCTTTGTCTTTATATAAGAAGTAGAGGCAGGTCTTTGTCTTTATATAAGAAGTAGAGGCAGGTCTTTGTCTTTATATAAGAAGTAGAGGCAGATTTTTGTCTTTATATAAGAAGTAGAGGCAGGTCTTTGTCATTATATAGGAAGTAGAGGCAGATCTTTGTCTTTATATAGGAAGTAGAGGCAGGTCTTTGTCATTATATAGGAAGTAGAGGCAGATCTTTGTCTTTATATAGGAAGTAGAGGCAGGTCTTTATCTTTATATAGGAAGTAGAGGCAGGTCTTTGTCTTTATAGAAGAAGTAGAGGCAGGTCTTTGTCTTTATATAAGAAGTAGAGGCAGGTCTTTGTCATTATATAGGAAGTAGAGGCAGGTCTTTGTCATTATATAGGAAGTAGAGGCAGATCTTTGTCTTTATATAGGAAGTAGAGGCAGATCTTTGTCTTTATATAAGACGTAGAGGCAGGTCTGTGTCTTTATATAAGAAGTAGAGGCAGGTCTTTGTCTTTATAGAAGAAGTAGAGGCAGGTCTTTGTCTTTATATAAGAAGTAGAGGCAGGTCTTTGTCATTATATAGGAAGTAGAGGCAGGTCTTTATCTTTATATAGGAAGTAGAGGAAGATCTTTGTCTTTATATAGGAAGTAGAGGCAGGTCTTTGTCTTTATATAAGAAGTAGAGGCAGGTCTTTGTCTTTATATAAGAAGTAGAGGCAGGTCTTTGTCTTTATATAAGAAGTAGAGGCAGGTCTTTGTCTTTATATAAGAAGTATAGGCAGATTTTTGTCTTTATATAAGAAGTAGAGGCAGGTCTTTGTCTTTATATAGGAAATAGAGGCAGGTCTTTGTCTTTATATAAGAAGTAGAGGCAGGTCTTTGTCTTTATATAAGAAGTAGAGGCAGGTCTTTGTCTTTATATAAGAAGTAGATGCAGGTCTTTGTCATTATATAGGAAGTAGAGGCAGGTCTTTATCTTTATATAGGAAGTAGAGGCAGGTCTTTGTCTTTATATAGGAAGTAGAGGCAGATCTTTGTCTTTATATAGGAAGTAGAGGCAGGTCTTTGTCTTTATAGAAGAAGTAGAGGCAGGTCTTTGTCTTTATATAAGAAGTAGAGGCAGGTCTTTGTCATTATATAGGAAGTAGAGGCAGGTCTTTATCTTTATATAGGAAGTAGAGGCAGATCTTTGTCTTTATATAGGAAGTAGAGGCAGGTCTTTGTCTTTATATAAGAAGTAGAGGCAGGTCTTTGTCTTTATATAAGAAGTAGAGACAGGTTTTTGTCTTTATATAAGAAGTAGAGGCAGATTTTTGTCTTTATATAAGAAGTAGAGGCAGGTCTTTGTCTTTATATAGGAAGTAGAGGCAGGTCTTTGTCTTTATATAAGAAGTAGAGGCAGGTCTTTGTCTTTATATAAGAAGTAGAGGCAGGTCTTTGTCTTTATATAAGAAGTAGAGGCAGGTCTTTGTCTTTATATAGGAAGTAGAGGCAGGTCTTTGTCATTATATAGGAAGTAGAGGCAGGTCTTTGTCATTACATAGGAAGTAGAGGCAGGTCTTTGTCTTTATATAGGAAGTAGAGGCAGGTCTTTATCTTTATATAGGAAGTAGAGGCAGGTCTTTATCTTTATATAGGAAGTAGAGGCAGGTCTTTATCTTTACATAGGAAGTAGAGGCAGATTTTTGTCTTTATATAAGAAGTAGAGGCAGGTCTTTATCTTTATATAGGAAGTAGAGGCAGGTCTTTGTCTTTATATAGGAAGTAGAGGCAGGTCTTTGTGTTTATATAGGAAGTAGAGGCAGGTCTTTGTCTATATATAGGAAATAGAGGCAGGTCTTTATCTTTATATAGGAAGTAGAGGCAGGTCTTTGTCATTATATAGGAAGTAGAGGCAGGTCTTTGTCATTATATAGGAAGTAGAGGCAGGTCTTTGTCATTATATAGGAAGTAGAGGCAGGTCTTTGTCATTATATAGGAAGTAGAGGCAGGTCTTTGTCATTATATAGGAAGTAGAGGCAGGTCTTTGTCATTATATAGGAAGTAGAGGCAGGTCTTTGTGTTTATATATAGGAAGTAGAGGCAGGTCTTTGTCTTTATATAGGAAGTAGAGGCAGGTCTTTATCTTTATATAGGAAGTAGAGGCAGGTCTTTATCTTTACATAGGAAGTAGAGGCAGGTATTTGTCTTTATATAAGTAGTAGAGGCAGGTCTTTATCTTTATATAGGAAGTAGAGGCAGGTCTTTGTCATTACATAGGAAGTAGAGGCAGATCTTTGTCTTTATATAGGAAGTAGAGGCAGGTCTTTGTCTTTATATAAGAAGTAGAGGCAGGTCTTTGTCTTTATATAAGAAGTAGAGGCAGGTCTTTGTCTTTATATAAGAAGTAGAGGCAGGTCTTTGTCTTTATATAGGAAGTAGAGGCAGGTCTTTGTGTTTATATAGGAAGTAGAGGCAGGTCTTTGTCTTTGTATAGGAAGTAGAGGCAGGTCTTTGTCATTATATAGGAAGTAGAGGCAGGTCTTTGTCATTATATAGGAAGTAGAGGCAGGTCTTTGTCATTATATAGGAAGTAGAGGCAGGTCTTTGTCATTATATAGGAAGTAGAGGCAGGTCTTTGTGTTTATATAGGAAGTAGAGGCAGGTCTTTGTCTTTATATAGGAAGTAGAGGCAGGTCTTTATCTTTATATAGGAAGTAGAGGCAGGTCTTTATCTTTACATAGGAAGTAGAGGCAGGTATTTGTCTTTATATAAGTAGTAGAGGCAGGTCTTTATCTTTATATAGGAAGTAGAGGCAGGTCTTTGTCATTACATAGGAAGTAGAGGCAGATCTTTGTCTTTATATAGGAAGTAGAGGCAGGTCTTTGTCTTTATATAAGAAGTAGAGGCAGGTCTTTGTCTTTATATAAGAAGTAGAGGCAGGTCTTTGTCTTTATATAAGAAGTAGAGGCAGGTCTTTGTCTTTATATAGGAAGTAGAGGCAGGTCTTTGTCTTTATATAAGAAGTAGAGGCAGGTCTTTGTCATTATATAGGAAGAAGAGGCAGGTCTTTGTCTTTATATAAGAAGTAGAGGCAGATCTTTGTCTTTATATAGGAAGTAGAGGCAGGTCTTTGTCTTTATATAAGAAGTAGAGGCAGATCTTTGTCTTTATATAGGAAGTAGAGGCAGGTCTTTGTCTTTATATAAGAAGTAGAGGCAGATCTTTGTCTTTATATAGGAAGTAGAGGCAGGTCTTTGTCTTTATATAAGAAGTAGAGGCAAGTCTTTGTCTTTATATAAGAAGTAGAGGCAGGTCTTTGTCTTTATATAGGAAGTAGAGGCAGGTCTTTGTCTTTATATAAGAAGTAGAGGCAGGTCTTTGTCTTTATATAAGAAGTAGAGGCAGGTCTTTGTCTTTATAGAAGAAGTAGAGGCAGGTCTTTGTCTTTATATAAGAAGTAGAGGCAGGTCTTTGTCTTTATATAAGAAGTAGAGGCAGGTCTTTGTCTTTACATAGGAAGTAGAGGCAGATCTTTGTCTTTATATAGGAAGTAGAGGCAGATCTTTGTCTTTATATAAGACGTAGAGGCAGGTCTGTGTCTTTATATAAGAAGTAGAGGCAGGTCTTTGTCTTTATAGAAGAAGTAGAGGCAGGTCTTTGTCTTTATATAAGAAGTAGAGGCAGGTCTTTGTCATTATATGGGAAGTAGAGGCAGGTCTTTATCTTTATATAGGAAGTAGAGGCAGATCTTTGTCTTTATATAAGAAGTAGAGGCAGGTCTTTGTCTTTATATAAGAAGTAGAGGCAGGTCTTTATCTTTATATAGGAAGTAGAGGCAGATCTTTGTCTTTATATAAGAAGTAGAGGCAGGTCTTTGTCTTTATATAAGAAGTAGAGGCAGGTCTTTGTCTTTATATAAGAAGTAGAGGCAGATTTTTGTCTTTATATAAGAAGTAGAGGCAGGTCTTTGTCATTATATAGGAAGTAGAGGCAGGTCTTTGTCTTTATATAAGAAGTAGAGGCAGGTCTTTGTCTTTATATAAGAAGTAGAGGCAGATTTTTGTCTTTATATAAGAAGTAGAGGCAGGTCTTTGTCTTTATATAAGAAGTAGAGGCAGGTCTTTGTCTTTATATAAGAAGTAGAGGCAGGTCTTTGTCTTTATATAAGAAGTAGAGGCAGATTTTTGTCTTTATATAAGAAGTAGAGGCAGGTCTTTGTCATTATATAGGAAGTAGAGGCAGATCTTTGTCTTTATATAGGAAGTAGAGGCAGGTCTTTGTCATTATATAGGAAGTAGAGGCAGATCTTTGTGTTTATATAGGAAGTAGAGGCAGGTCTTTATCTTTATATAGGAAGTAGAGGCAGGTCTTTGTCTTTATAGAAGAAGTAGAGGCAGGTCTTTGTCTTTATATAAGAAGTAGAGGCAGGTCTTTGTCATTATATAGGAAGTAGAGGCAGGTGTTTGTCATTATATAGGAAGTAGAGGCAGATCTTTGTCTTTATATAGGAAGTAGAGGCAGATCTTTGTCTTTATATAAGACGTAGAGGCAGGTCTGTGTCTTTATATAAGAAGTAGAGGCAGGTCTTTGTCTTTATAGAAGAAGTAGAGGCAGGTCTTTGTCTTTATATAAGAAGTAGAGGCAGGTCTTTGTCATTATATAGGAAGTAGAGGCAGGTCTTTATCTTTATATAGGAAGTAGAGGAAGATCTTTGTCTTTATATAGGAAGTAGAGGCAGGTCTTTGTCTTTATATAAGAAGTAGAGGCAGGTCTTTGTCTTTATATAAGAAGTAGAGGCAGGTCTTTGTCTTTATATAAGAAGTAGAGGCAGGTCTTTGTCTTTATATAAGAAGTATAGGCAGATTTTTGTCTTTATATAAGAAGTAGAGGCAGGTCTTTGTCTTTATATAGGAAATAGAGGCAGGTCTTTGTCTTTATATAAGAAGTAGAGGCAGGTCTTTGTCTTTATATAAGAAGTAGATGCAGGTCTTTGTCATTATATAGGAAGTAGAGGCAGGTCTTTATCTTTATATAGGAAGTAGAGGCAGGTCTTTGTCTTTATATAGGAAGTAGAGGCAGATCTTTGTCTTTATATAGGAAGTAGAGGCAGGTCTTTGTCTTTATATAAGAAGTAGAGGCAGGTCTTTGTCTTTATATAAGAAGTAGATGCAGGTCTTTGTCATTATATAGGAAGTAGAGGCAGGTCTTTATCTTTATATAGGAAGTAGAGGCAGGTCTTTGTCTTTATATAGGAAGTAGAGGCAGATCTTTGTCTTTATATAGGAAGTAGAGGCAGGTCTTTGTCTTTATAGAAGAAGTAGAGGCAGGTCTTTGTCTTTATATAAGAAGTAGAGGCAGGTCTTTGTCATTATATAGGAAGCAGAGGCAGGTCTTTATCTTTATATAGGAAGTAGAGGCAGATCTTTGTCTTTATATAGGAAGTAGAGGCAGGTCTTTGTCTTTATATAAGAAGTAGAGGCAGGTCTTTGTCTTTATATAAGAAGTAGAGACAGGTTTTTGTCTTTATATAAGAAGTAGAGGCAGATTTTTGTCTTTATATAAGAAGTAGAGGCAGGTCTTTGTCTTTATATAGGAAGTAGAGGCAGGTCTTTGTCTTTATATAAGAAGTAGAGGCAGGTCTTTGTCTTTATATAAGAAGTAGAGGCAGGTCTTTGTCTTTATATAAGAAGTAGAGGCAGGTCTTTGTCTTTATATAGGAAGTAGAGGCAGGTCTTTGTCATTATATAGGAAGTAGAGGCAGGTCTTTGTCATTACATAGGAAGTAGAGGCAGGTCTTTGTCTTTATATAGGAAGTAGAGGCAGGTCTTTATCTTTATATAGGAAGTAGAGGCAGGTCTTTATCTTTATATAGGAAGTAGAGGCAGGTCTTTATCTTTACATAGGAAGTAGAGGCAGGTCTTTGTCTTTATATAAGAAGTAGAGGCAGGTCTTTGTCTTTATATAAGAAGTAGAGGCAGATTTTTGTCTTTATATAAGAAGTAGAGGCAGGTCTTTGTCTTTATATAAGAAGTAGAGGCAGGTCTTTGTCTATATATAGGAAATAGAGGCAGGTCTTTATCTTTATATAGGAAGTAGAGGCAGGTCTTTGTCTTTATATAGGAAGTAGAGGCAGGTCTTTGTGTTTATATAGGAAGTAGAGGCAGGTCTTTGTCTATATATAGGAAATAGAGGCAGGTCTTTATCTTTATATAGGAAGTAGAGGCAGGTCTTTGTCATTATATAGGAAGTAGAGGCAGGTCTTTGTCATTATATAGGAAGTAGAGGCAGGTCTTTGTCATTATATAGGAAGTAGAGGCAGGTCTTTGTCATTATATAGGAAGTAGAGGCAGGTCTTTGTCATTTTATAGGAAGTAGAGGCAGGTCTTTGTCATTATATAGGAAGTAGAGGCAGGTCTTTGTGTTTATATAGGAAGTAGAGGCAGGTCTTTGTCTTTATATAGGAAGTAGAGGCAGGTCTTTGTCATTATATAGGAAGTAGAGGCAGGTCTTTGTCATTATATAGGAAGTAGAGGCAGGTCTTTGTCATTATATAGGAAGTAGAGGCAGGTCTTTGTCATTATATAGGAAGTAGAGGCAGGTCTTTGTGTTTATATAGGAAGTAGAGGCAGGTCTTTGTCTTTATATAGGAAGTAGAGGCAGGTCTTTATCTTTATATAGGAAGTAGAGGCAGGTCTTTATCTTTACATAGGAAGTAGAGGCAGGTATTTGTCTTTATATAAGTAGTAGAGGCAGGTCTTTGTCTTTATATAAGAAGTAGAGGCAGGTCTTTGTCATTATATAGGAAGTAGAGGCAGGTCTTTGTGTTTATATAGGAAGTAGAGGCAGGTCTTTGTCTATATATAGGAAATAGAGGCAGGTCTTTATCTTTATATAGGAAGTAGAGGCAGGTCTTTGTCATTATATAGGAAGTAGAGGCAGGTCTTTGTCATTATATAGGAAGTAGAGGCAGGTCTTTGTCATTATATAGGAAGTAGAGGCAGGTCTTTGTGTTTATATAGGAAGTAAAGGCAGGTCTTTGTCTTTATATAGGAAGTAGAGGCAGGTCTTTGTCTTTATATAGGAAGTAAAGGCAGGTCTTTGTCTTTATATAGGAAGTAGAGGCAGGTCTTTGTGTTTATATAGGAAGTAAAGGCAGGTCTTTGTCTTTATATAGGAAGTAGAGGCAGGTCTTTGTCTTTATATAGGAAGATGGGGCCAGTCTTTGTCTTTCTGCAGAAAGTAGGAACAGGTCTTTCTCTTTCTGCAGGAAGTGGAAGAAGATCTTTGTTTTTCTAGATGAAGAAGGGGACGGTCTTTGTCTTTTACAGGAAGGGGTAGCAAGTCTTTCTCTTTATATAGAAAGAGGGGGGCGGTCTTTGTCTTTCTGCAGGAAGTTGAGGCAGGTCTTTGTCTTTCTGCAGGAAGTGGATGCAGGTCTTTGTCTTTCTGCAGGAAGTGGATGCAGGTCTTTGTCTTTCTGCAGGAAGTGGTGCAGATCTTTGTCTTTCTGCAGGAAGTGGTGCAAGTCTTTGTCTTTCTGCAGGAAGTGGTGCAGATCTTTGTCTTTCTGCAGGAAGTGGTGCAGATCTTTGTCTTTCTGCAGGAAGTGGTGCAGGGCTTTGTCTTTCTGCAAGAAGTGGTGCAGGTCTTTGTCTTTCTACAGGAAGTGGTGCAGATCTTTGTCTTTCTACAGGAAGTGGTGCAGATCTTTGTCTTTCTACAGGAAGTGGTGCAGGTCTTTGTCTTTCTGCAGGAAGTGGTGCAGATCTTTGTCTTTCTGCAGGAAGTGGTGCAGGTCTTTGTCTTTCTGCAGGAAGTGGTGCAGATCTTTGTCTTTCTGCAGGAAGTGGTGCAAGTCTTTGTCTTTCTGTTCCTATTTTCCTCTCAAACAGAATACAAGCATACTAGAGAGACAACATGATTTCAGTTCAGGGAAGCCAAACAACTGGACAATGGCAATATAAATTCATGCTGGAAAGTAAAGGACAGGTGTAATGCTACCACCTGGGGGAGCCGGTGCTCAGGTAGGATGAACTGCTTCTAAGTGTAGTTAGGCACAAGTCCACTAGAGGTCACTAGCATAAGCTGAAGGATGCAATAGAATGGTTGATCAAGCCGAAGGTCAGTGCCGAGAAGTCACGTAGGTACAGACGGGTAAGTTGAGTCAGAGTCAAGTGAGAGCCGAGGGTCAGAAAGCCAGGAGGTATTGTCAGGAGCCAGAGGGGAGCAGAGCCATAATCAGATAGCAAGCCGGTGTTGGAAACCAAGAGGACAAGTATGTATAGAGGAGGGAGCGGAGACGGGATAGCAAAGCAGAGAGTGGTTTAGGGAGACAGGGAGGTAAGACAAGACGTGAAGAGCAGAGGTCAGGGAAAGAAGAACTAGGTAGTGGACAGGATCAGAACAGACTCACAGGAACCAGAAGCGGACACTGCAGAGCAGGAACTATCACTGGCAGCGCACCGAGGAAAACAGTTCCAAGATAAGGCTGCATGACCTCCGGAATGAGGCACGACAGAATAGGCTCCTCCCATCAGACCCAACCCCAGAGAATGCAGACAGCAGGAAAACATACACATACAATGGCTCTGCAGAAGCAAAGTCATACGTCAATCATGACAACAGGAAGTTCTGTCACCTATCGTGCTGGCAAAAAGCTGATGAATAGGAACCGCCCACCCAAAATAAGATGATGGCAATTTACAGAGGATGGAGAACTGTGACAGGTGCTGGACATATTAGACTGTTGTGTGATCAGAAGGAACGTGCAACATTTGTAATCCGCCCGGCTGGGTGGTAGACACACACCATGCGTGAGCAGCATTGCTATACAGCATTTATACCTGGTCTAGTCTAGAAGATATGGCTTCTGGTTTGTTTCTATGATCCCTTAAAAATAGAAAAAAAGCAAATTTCTAGGTTAGAAAACTCATTGCAGGAGAACGTCCGATCAGAGAAGAGTGTCTACAAAAAGTGGGTCCCGCTCACTCTTTGCAGGACCCATCATGTCCATGTATTACATGTGCACCCCTTTAATTTCATTCTGCTTTTATGTTTTCAACTTTTGCGGAATAAAAATGCATTTAAAAAAACCCCCAAAAAAACATCTGGCTTTGTGTTGCTGCATTCAAGGGGCCATAACAGTTTCTATTTCTGTGGATGGAGCTGTGTAAAGGCTTGATATTGATTGTAATTCTCACTGGTGACCATCTGGGTCTTTATTTATTTATTTATTTTTTTTTAGGTCACTTTTATTTGTGTTTTTTGAATACTAGATGAATAAACAGAAATTCTAGTGTTGGGTTTTGGATCTTTTTTTTTGAGACATTCATTTAGAATATTATTGTTTCATTGCGTAGATCATTATGTATAATTTTGTACAAACCTTGCACATATTGTTTAATATAGTGTAGGTACAGGTTTTTAAAAATTTTAGGGTATTTTTATATCAAACTTTTTACAGGGAAATAGTATTTTTGGGGGGATTCCGGGCATGGTCCTATTTTTGATTTTTTTTTTTCTTAAAGATTCATTAGGAGAACTGATATAATACAATGTAACACTTCTGTACTGTGTTACATTGTATCTTTAGCACTAGCAACATATATTTGGCAGAGCCTAAAGGGGGCTTTACACGCTGCGACATCGCTAATGCGGAGTCGTTGAGGTCACGGAATTGGTGACGCACATCCGGCCACATTAGCGATGTTGCTGCGTGTGACACCGATGAGCGATTTTGCATCGTTGCAAAAACGTGCAAAATCGCTCATCGGTGACATGGGGGTCCATTCTCGATTATCGTTACTGCAGCAGTAACGATGTAGTTCGTCGCTCCTGCGGCAGCACACATCGCTATGTGTGACGCCGCAGGAACGAGGAATCTCTCCTTACCTGCGTCCCGGCCGCTATGCGGAAGGAAGGAGGTGGGCAGGATGTTCCGGCCACTCATCTCCGCCCCTCCGCTTCTATTGGGCGGCCGCTCAGTGACGTCGCTGTGACGCCGCACGAACCGCCCACTTAGAAAGGAGGCGGTTCGCCGGTCACAGCGACGTCGCCGGGCAGGTAAGTATGTGTGACGGGTCTGCGCGATGTTGTGCGGCACGGGCAGCGATTTGCCCGTGTCGCACAACAGATGGGGGCGGGTACCCACGCTAGCGATATCGGGACCAATATCGCAGCGTGTAAAGTAGCCTTAAGGCGGGCTTTGCACATTGCGACATCGCAAGCCGATGCTGCGATGTCGCACACGATAGTCCCCGCCCCCGTCGCAGGTACGATATCGTGTGATAGCTGGCGTAGCGAAAATTATCGCTACGCCAGCTTTACATGCACTCACCTGCCCTGCGACCGTCGCTCTGGCCGGTGACCCGCCTCCTTCCTAAGGGGGCGGGTCGTGCGGCGTCATAGCGACGTCACACGGCAGGCGGCCAATAGCGGCGGAGATGAGCAGGATGTAAACATCCCGCCCACCTCCTTCCTTCCGCATAGCCGCCGGCGGCAGGTAAGGAGATGTTCCTCGCTCCTGCGGCTTCATACACAGCGATGTGTGCTGCCGCAGGAACGAGGAACAACATCGTACCTGTTGCGGCACCGGCATTATGGAAATGGCGGTGAATGCAACGATGATACGATAACGACGTTTTTGCGCTCGTTCATCGTATCATCTAGCGTTTACACAGTACGATGTTGAAAGCGACGCCGGATGTGCGTCACTTTCGATTTGATCCCACCGACATGCGATGTCGCAACGTGCAAAGCCGCCCTAATAGTTATCCATACTGGGCCATTGCTAAGTCCCCTGCTGAGGAAACTGATCAAACATCTGTGACTGCATTTGGGAGGAGGGGGGCTGATGAGGTAATATAGTGACCCCTTGTTTCTGCAAAAAAGTTTATGTGGCAGAATCAGCATCTAAATGGTTCAAACTGCCAGGACTAGAGATACCTCCTATGCATAAAAATTAAAGGGGTTCTCCAGCAGAGGCATGTTTTTATGCAGTCAGTCTTCCTGCTGAATCCTAACAAGTGTGCAATAAGCACACTGTTAGGATTATGGTTTGTATGCCTGCTGGAGCCGTATTCATGTGGCTGCTCATTGTAGTGCCAGCGTCTCTGCAGATACACTGACTTACTCACCACCCTGGACGAGTTGCGTCCTCACCCGCACTCCCCTGGCCATCCACAAGTGATGTCTCCTCCTTCCCCTCCAGGGCCCTGTACATGCCATACAGGGTTCCTGGGAGTGCGCCTAAGACGCGCGCATGCACACCGGCCCTCCTCTTAAAGAGCCGTCACGCTATTTCCAGAAAATGCCTCTCATCCTATGGCTAAGAGGCACAATATATTTAAGGAATCCTCCCATTTGGGGAGGTGCCTGTGCAACACATACAGTTAGTCAGTATACCAGTCCGCTAGCTAGTTTCAGGTCCCGTTAACCCTGTGTCTGTCTCCAGTACATGCCTTCCCATACCTGGCTGCCCCTGCCGTCCCCACCATTTCTGTTCTTACCCACCAGTTCAGCCTGCCTCAGTCACCCCACCTGTACCTGTCTATAACGGAGTGCATCACCTGTCCTGTCCTGCCCTGGGAATGGTACCTGATGTCTGCCTCACGGTGGGTGCTTGGTTAAGCCCCTCCCACTAAAGGGTAAAGGTGGCTTTACACACTGCAACATCGCAAACGACATCGCTGTAACGTCACCGGTTTTGTGATGTAATAGCGACCTCCCCAGCGACATTGCAGTGTGTGAAACACATCAGCGACCTGGCCCCTGCTGCGAAGTTGCTGATCGCTACAAATCGTTCAGGACCATTCTTTGGTCCTTTGTTTCCCGCTGTGCAGCATGATCGCTAGAAAGTCTCAGTGTGTAAAGGGGACTTTACAGCGACTTCGTTAGCGACTTCCCTTTCAAAAAGCTGCTTTACAATGTCCCCAATGACTAGCTAGGTCGTTCTGCAGGTCCGGATCGCTGTTGCGTCGTTGGCCAGATCTGCCTGTTTAACAGCTCACCAGAGACTTTGTAGCGATCCCGGCCAGGTTGGGATCGCTGGTGGGATCGCTAGAAAGTCTCAGTGTGTAAAGGGACCTTTAGCCCGGGTCCCCCCTGTGGTCCAGTGGGTCCACTAATCCTGCTCGCAGCCCCTACACTGATCTCCAATTTGCATACTTACAGTGACGTGCCCACTAGCTACTCTACCTACATCTCCCAATGAACCAAAGAAAAGCAGGAAAAGAGCAACTCAGCACATGACCACAAGTATGCAAAATGTATGAACAGTAACAAGACAACAGCTCCAGCAGGCATAAAGTGTAATCCTGACAGTGTGCGTATTGCACATTGTTAGAATGCAGCAAGCTGCATTCACAAACACTGACTGCAGAAAAGCATGCCTGCCCGGGAGAACCCCTCTAATATCTGAGCCCCGATGTTAGAGGGCATACCCTAACATTTTATTCACATCCAATCATACTTTGTTTTGCCACCAATGTCTTAACAAAAATTGACAATCTGATCTGAGACCTGGGAAACTGCTGCCATATAACGTCTACCAAAAGTAATTAACCGGGCGAGAAATATTTCAGGGCTACAATTGAAGAAGAGAATATTAAACGGTTTCTTTATTACCTGGTGATTCAACTCTACATCAAATATTACTCACTTTTATCTCTCATTTTATGTGGCTGAGACAACGCATTAAAAAACAGAAGATGTACGCCGTCCCGGTCCTGACCTCTCCTTACTGAACCCGCTCCTTAAAGGAGCAGTCCAGGTGAAATTGTAGCATTGGGGGGAGATGTACCAAGAAAACCCCATTAGATCATTTTCGTTTACATTTTGATTACTTATGATTCAATTTTTTGGGGATGTAAGGGGGCCAGAAAGCAGCAGCTTTGTCATTTATCTTTACATGGCAATTACCGTGCGGGACACTCGCAGTAGTACTAAACATGTCAATGTTTTGGTGTTTTTTTTGTTTTTTTTTTAAATATTTCTTGATTTATTAAAAATAAAACAAATATGACTTAAAGTGGATGTTTAAGTTTGGTATGAAAGTCTACAGTCACTGTATATGTCGTATGCACACTGTCAGGATTCTTTGGTGCTGGCGAGTAGTCACACAAGGATTCAGAAGTCTACAGTCACTGTATGTGCCATACACACACTGTCAGGATGTTTTGGTGCCGTCGAGTAGTCACGTGAGGATTCAGAAATCTGCAGTCACTGTATGTGCGGTGCGCACGCAGTCAAGATTCTTTGGTGCCGGCGGGTAGTCACGTGAGTATACAGAAGTCTGCAGTCACTGTATATGTGGTGTGCACACTGTCAGGATTCTTTGGTGTTGACGGGCAGTCACGTGAGGTTTCAGAAGTCTGCAGTCACTGTATGTGCAGCACACACTGTCAGGATTCTTTGGTGCTGGCGGGTAGTCACATGAGGATTCAGAAGTCTGCAGTCACTGTATGTGTGGTGCGCACACTGTCAGGATTCTTTGGTGCTGGCGGGTAGTCACATGAATATTCAGAGGTCTGCAGTCACTGTATGTGTGGTGCGCACACTGTCAGGATTCTTTGGTGCTGGCGGGTAGTCACATGAGTATTCAGAAGTCTGCAGTCACTGTATGTGTGGTGCGCACACTGTCAGGATTCTTTGGTGCTGGCGGGTAGTCACATGAGTATTCAGAAGTCTGCAGTCACTGTATGTGTGGTGCGCACACTGTTAGGATTCTTTGGTGCTGGTGGGTAGTCACGTGAGGATTCAGAACCCTGAAGTCACTGTATGTGCGGTGTGCACACTGTCAGGATTCTTTGGTGCTGGCGGGTAGTCACAGGAGTATTCAGAAGTCTGCAGTCACTGTATGTGTGGTGCGCACACTGTCAGGATTCTTTGGTGCTGGCGGGTAGTCACATGAGTATTCAGAAGTCTGCAGTCACTGTATGTGTGGTGCGCACACTGTCAGGATTCTTTGGTGCTGGCGGGTAGTCACATGAGGATTCAGAAGTCTGCAGTCACTGTATGTGTGGTGCGCACACTGTCAGGATTCTTTGGTGCTGGCGGGTAGTCACATGAGGATTCAGAAGTCTGCAGTCACTGTATGTGTGGTGTGCACACTGTCAGGATTCTTTGAGGCTGGTGGGTAGTCATGTGAGGATTCAGAAATCTCCAGTAAACACAGAGTGACTGCAGACTTTTTAAGCTCTTACGTTTTGCACTTTTTAGTATGTTTGAAAACGTTCCGTTCTTGGAGGCGCTGTCCGGTAGTGATGTCTGCGGTCACTTATGTGACTGCACATTTATGAATCCTCTCAGCACACACAGTGTGAGCTGAGGGGATTCACTGGCTTCTGAGCCTGGAACAGTGGTCATGTGTTCGCTTTTATGCGATATGCCGCTTGTGGGCGTGGCCTCGCTCCAAACAAATGTATGGAGTAATGACACACCTGCTGTACAGCCACGCACACTAGTCGGACGCACCAACGCCATACACCTGTATAGAGTGAGGCTACACCCACTAATCGGGTTCTGTCCGGGAACATGCATATCGCACAATTATGGTCATGTGACCGCTATGCCCGGCTCGGAAACCGGCAAATCCTTGCAGCGCACAGTGTGTGCAATGAGAGAATTCATAAGTCTGCAGTCACATAGAGCAACACGTAGAGGGACTGCAGACTTATCACTTTAGACTGGCTAATCCCTTGAAGAAGACAAAGAAGACCGGAGCAAGGCTCTAAAAAGGGACAGATGAGGTTGGGTTGAGAATATTTTTTTTTCCTTTTTTACCCATGTTTATCATCCCTTGGAGTCATAATAATGCATATTTAAGTCATATTGAATAAATTTGGCGCAAAACAAGTTTCCCAACCAAATTCGAGTGAATCTGTTTATTCACTCATTCTTACACACTGTAACGCTTGCGGCCGGTGTAGGTACAGCGAGCAAGGTTAGTGGACCCACTGGGCCACAGGGGGGACCTGGGCTTACCCTTTAGTGGGAGGAGCTTAACTAATTGCCCACCGCGAGGGAGATGCCAGGTACCACTCCCAGGGCAGCGACCAGGACTGTGGCAGCTAACTGAACACGTTGCGCAGGCACCTCCCCTAATGGTAGGGTGCCTTAAATGCATAGTGCCTCTCAGCCAGAGGCTGAAAGGCATTTCCTGGAAATATCGCGCCAGCTCTTTAAGAGGAGGTGCCCTAAACATACTCCCGGGAGACCTGGGCTGTGTGCACAGGCCCCAGGAGGGGAAGGAGGCAGTTGCACATGTGGATGACCGGAGTGGTGAAGGGGAGGACTAAAAAGATGTCATAAGATGACAGTCAGGACTTTTATTAAGCCCTATGAGTTCACCTCTTTACAACCGTTTAGCTGCCGTAGTCACTATTGACCACAGCATCTAAGGGGGTTAAGCTGCCAGGATGGCAGATATCTCTGATTCTGGGTGGGTGGCAGCTGCATATGGAGCGTGTTCAGCACCTGAGCATGATCACTACAAGTCCTCCTGACTTCAGCTGTGCATATATGGTGGATGCAGGCGCACACAAAAGGGGGTCCCTGTGCAAAAACAGTATTTTGGGCCTATATATCATCTTAATGCTCATTGCTATTTGCTTTGGAGGTAGATATGGGTCACCTTACCTCTTGGGCGGTGGCACAGGTTGCACCGTTGGTCTGTCCGCCCCCGGATGGATGCAAGCTGTAAATGAGAGCCCTATTCTGTGCAGAGCTGAGTCATTTTATGGCTGTGTGCACAAGGCCTTAAAAAGAAATTTACTTGCTGACTATAATTTGAGTAATTTGAGAAATTGAGAATTGTTGTAGCCCTCAAATGTGTAATAAATCCCCCTTATAGTCACGGCCCAGAACATCCATCCGCAGCCGGTGATTATCCCGGGGGCCGCAGCCCAACCAGCATCTACCGTATTATAACGGGGAGATGACGGACGACTTTCGTATCCAAATAAAGTGCGTTTTAATTATGTAAATTGATGTTGATGTTCCACCTTATCCCTCGCCTCGCTTTACCAATACGTTATGCCGTGTCCTTTAATTGGTCCTGTCGAGGAAACGATCGTTCCTCCCATTGGAAAATTGCAGTAATGATTTGTTTTCTTTTAATGGGGCACGTACAGGACTCGCATAATTACTGCGATAGTAATAGTCTGTCACAGAACTGAATAATTCCATTACATGGATCAATGCATGAACGGCTCCTGCGACTCCACTGGAAATATGAACATTATCCGGCTGCTGCTAAAAAAATAAAAAAATATATACAGCGTAAAGGGAAGCGAAAGCCGCCTCGTCCCTCCCTCCCTCCGCGCTCACAACTTCAGGAGCCCCGCTGCTGGAGAGAATCTCATACAGACAGGTGGAGTTACAATCATGGGAAAAGTGCGGAATTAACTTGCAGAGAAGTATCGTATTTTTCGGTTTATAAGACGCACTGGATTATAAGACGCACCCCAAATTTAGAGGAAAAAAAGGTAAATAAAAAAAAGTGGTCTGTCTTACAATCCGGTGGTGTCTTACCAGGAGCGGGCAGCAGCAGTGGTGGAGCGGGGGTCACAGGAGACAGGTGCGGTAGTGGAATAGGGCGATGCTACGGGGATTGTGCTGGGGATGCGGGCAATGTGCTGGATCTGCGGGCGATGTGCTGGAGCTGCGGGCGATGTGCTGCAGCTGCGGGCGTTGTGCTGGATCTGCGGGCGATGTGCTGCAGCTGCGGGCAATGTGCTGGATCTGCGGGCGATGTGCTGGAGCTGCGGGCGATGTGCTGCAGCTGCGGGCGTTGTGCTGGATCTGCGGGCGATGTGCTGCAGCTGCGGGCAATGTGCTGGATCTGCGGGCGATGTGCTGGAGCTGCGGGCGATGTGCTGCAGCTGCGGGTGATGTGCTGCAGCTGCGGGCGTTGTGCTGGATCTGCGGGCGATGTGCTGAAGCTGTGGGCGATGTGCTGGAGCTGCGGGCGATGTGCTGCAGCTGCGGGCGTTGTGCTGGATCTGCGGGCGATGTGCTGCAGCTGCGGGCGTTGTGCTGGAGCTGCGGGTGCTGTGCTGAAGCTGCAGGCAATGTGCTGGAGCTGGGGGCGCTGTGCTGGAGCTGCGGGCGATGTGCTGGAGCTGCGGGCAATGTGCTGGAGCTGGGGGCGCTGTGCTGGAGCTGCGGGCGATGTGCTGCAGCTGCGGGCGTTGTGCTGGAGCTGCGGGTGCTGTGCTGGAGCTGCGGGCAATGTGCTGGAGCTGGGGGCGCTGTGCTGGAGCTGCGGGCAATGTGCTGGAGCTGCGGGCGTTGTGCTGGAGCTGCGGGTGCTGTGCTGAAGCTGCAGGCAATGTGCTGGAGCTGGGGGCGCTGTGCTGGAGCTGCGGGCGATGTGCTGGAGCTGCGGGCAATGTGCTGGAGCTGGGGGCGCTGTGCTGGAGCTGCGGGTAATGTGCTGGAGCTGCGGGCGATGTGCTGGAGCTGGGGGCGATGTGCTGGAGCTGCGGGTGATGTGCTGGAGCTGCGGGCAATGTGCTGGAGCTGGGGGCGCTGTGCTGGAGCTGCGGGTGATGTGCTGGAGCTGCGGGCGATGTGCTGGAGCTGCGGGCAATGTGCTGGAGCTGGGGGCGATGTGCTGGAGCTGCGGGTGATGTGCTGGAGCTGCGGGCGATGTGCTGGAGCTGGGGGCGATGTGCTGGAGCTGCGGGTGATGTGCTGGAGCTGCGGGCAATGTGCTGGAGCTGGGGGCGCTGTGCTGGAGCTGCGGGTGATGTGCTGGAGCTGCGGGCAATGTGCTGGAGCTGGGGGCGATGTGCTGGAGCTGCGGGTGATGTGCTGGAGCTGCGGGCAATGTGCTGGAGCTGGGGGCGCTGTGCTGGAGCTGCGGGCAATGTGCTGGAGCTGGGGGCGCTGTGCTGGAGCTGCGGGTGATGTGCTAGAGCTAAGGGCGATGTGCTGGAGCTGCGGGCAATGTGCTGGAGCTGGGGGCGATGTGCTGGAGCTGCGGGCGATGTGCTGGAGCTGCGGGCGATGTGCTGGAGCTGCGGGCAATGTGCTGGAGCTGCGGGCGCTGTGCTGGAGCTGCGGGCGCTGTGCTGGAGCTGCGGGCAATGTGCTGGAGCTGCGGGCAATGTGCTGGAGCTGCGGGCGCTGTGCTGGAGCTGCGGGCGATGTGCTGGAGCTGCGGGCGATGTGCTGAAGCTGCGGGCGATGTGCTGGAGCTGCGGGCGATGTGCTGGAGCTGCGGGCGATGTGCTGAAGCTGCAGGCAATGTGCTGAGCTGCGGACCGAGGGCACTGTGCTGTGCTGGGGCTGCAATCTTGAAAATGTCGCCGGTGCAGACTTCAAAACAATGGCGCCCGGAGTCGGCACGTGCGCAGATTGAGCTCTCTGCTCAAGATGTCATCTCTGTAAGCGCTGCTTCCGGCCTAGCAGAAAAAGATGTCATCTCTGTAAGCGCTGCTTCTGGCCCAGCAGAAAAAGATATCATCTCTGTAAGCGCTGCTTCCGGCCCAGTAGCGGATGTAAGGAAAATGGCGCCCGGAGGTGGCACGCGCGCAGATGAGATCTTGAGCCGAGAGCTCCATCTGCACACCCGCTGACTCCAGGCGCTATTATTTTGAAGTCCGCACCACCGACATTTTCAGGATGGCGCCTGCAGCCCCATCACAGCACAGTGCCCTCAGCCTGCAGCTCCAGAACATCGCCCGTAGCTCCAGGACAGCGCCCTCATCCCCAGCACAGCAAAGCGCCCTCGGCCCGCAGCCCCAGCACAGAGCAGCTCCAGTACAGCCCCTGCAACATTGCTCCTGTGACCCCTCTCCACCATCCCTGGTAAGCAACATTCGGATTATAAGATGCACCCCTCATTTTCTTCTCACATTTTTGGGAGGAAAAGTGCATCTTAAAAAAATACGGTAAGTAATTTTCTAGTAAGTCCTTGCTGTATTTTTAAAATTTCTGCTTGCTGTCAGTGAATGGAAGAATGCATTATTTTGATCCAGAGGCCCAAAAAACTTGCCTGGATTGTGTCCCGCTTGCATAGCTGCATGGCTTGTTAGAAGGAAGAACTCGTGCACTGCAACAAGCGCCGCACCTGTTGGAGTACCTTTTTAGTCTCCTTTTTTTTACCAAAATGTTATTGTGAATGCTAATTTTAGCTGAAATATCTTATGCAGTTGCATTCAGTCACCTTGGGACAAAATAGATCTCTGATTTGCCTTTTGGCCTCCAAACATGGTGTGTATTATGGCCTCCAAAGAGTTCTATTTTGGTCTCATCTGATCAGACTACATTCTCCCAGTATTTCACAGACTTGTCTAAATGTTGTTGAGCAAATTTTAAATGTGCTTGACCATGCTTTTTTTCAGCAATAGTGTCTTGCATGGTGAGCTGCATACAGGCTATGGAGGTGGGGGGGTGCATTACTTCTTGTTTTCTTTAAAACAATTGTACCTGTTGATTCTAGGTCTTTCTGTTGCTCTCCACCGGTCCTTAGCTCTCGGACAACTCTTCTGGTAATTCTTTTCACTCCTCTGTCTGAAATCTTGCAGGGGTCATCTGGTCGTGGCCGGTTTATGGTCAAATTATATTTTTTTTTATTTCCAGATTATTACCTTAACAGAGCTTACCGGAACCTTCAGTAGTTTAGAAATTCTTCTGTAACCAATGCCATCAGTATGTTTTGCAACAATACAGTTGTGAAAGTCTTCAGACAGCTCCCTGGTTTTACCCATCATGAGATGTTTCTTGTGTGGCACCTTGGAAATGAGACACCTGTCAAGAGTGAATCGCGCTTGACAGACAGTCCTGTGGTGTTTGACTGCAGAAGGTCGCAGGGTTAGGTTGCACAAGCTGCTCCGTGACATTCTCTGCATGGGGTTAATCCCTTTAAGACCCTGCAGAGCTCCTCACCTATCAGCTGTTAATAATAGCTATACAAGTTCCAGATGCAATCAGTCGGCTGGGACTCATCTGAAGAAACTTTGTTGTTCTTTGCTGTACTTCTCCCTGAGTCCCCTGTAGATAAGTTGTTTGTTCATTTTCCCCTTGTGTGTGCTCCCTGTGTCTTCTTTAGTGCTGAGTGGGGTTGACTAAGTGCTCATCCCACCTGTTCGCTACCTAGGGCCCAGTTCTACGGTCAGCCTAGTGTTAGGTATCCTGCTCGGCGCATAAGTGCGGAACCCATCTAGAGACATCAGGGGAGCCAGGGGCCAGCGATAGGCTTGGACACAGGGTTTCCCTTCCCTTTTGCTTGGTACTTCCCTGTACCTAGCATAACATCACCTTTTTATAGACCATCAGTTGAACCAGCTAATATTATTTTTGACTAAAGGTCGCTTTACACGCTGCGATATCGGTCCCGATATCACTAGCGTGGGTACCAACCCCCATCTGTTGTGCGACACGGGCAAATCGCTGCCCATGCCGCACAACATCGCCCAGACCAGTCACACAACTTACCTGCCCGGCGACGTCGCTGTGACCGGCGAACCGCCTCCTTTCTAAGGGGGCGGTTCGTTCAGCGTCACAGCGACGTCACAGCTGCGTCACTGAACCGCCGCCCAATAGAAGCGGAGGGGCGGAGATGAACGGGACGTAACATCCCGCCCACCTCCTTCCTTCCACATTGCGGGCGGGAGGCAGGTAAGGAGAGGTTCCTCGTTCCTGCGGTGTCACACGGAGCGATGTGTGCTGCCGCAGGATCGAGGAACAACATCGTTACTGCTGCAGTAGCGATATTTGAGAATGGACCCCCATGTCACCGATGAGCAATTTTGCACGTTTTTGCGACGATGCAAAATCGCTCATAGGTCACAGTGTCACACGCAGCAACATCGCTAATGCGGCTGGATGTGCGTCACAAATTCCGTGACCCCAACGACTTCGCATTAGCGATGTCGTAGTGTGTAAAGCCCCCTTTAGTGGCAGGATTGCTTTCTAATTACTGATAGATTTTAGCTGGTGTCAGGACTTTCTAGGACTTTTTGCCTCTCTCTTTCTTCACGTGTTCAATACTTTATCCCTGTGTCATTCCTCATTATTACACATAACTATATTTATGGACATCTATGGTTTGATTTCTTTGCCTGTGTGGACTGGATTATTATCATTATTTATTATTATAGCGCCATTTATTCCATGGCACTTTACAAGTGAAAATGGCATACATAAAAACAAGTACAACAATCATGACCATTACAAAAACAGACTGGTACAGAAGGAAACAGTAGCCTGCCCGTGAGGGCTCACAGTCTACAGGAGGAGAGAGGACCCTGCCCGCGAGGGCTCACAGTCTACAGGAGGAGAGAGGACCCTGCCCGCGAGGGCTCACAGTCTGCAGGAGGAGAGAGGACCCTGCCCGCGAGGGCTCACAGTCTACAGGAGGAGAGCGGACCCTGCCCGCGAGGGCTCACAGTCTACAGGAGGAGAGAGGACCCTGCCAACAAGGGCTCACAGTCTACAGGAGGAGAGAGGACCCTGCCTGCGAGGGTTCACAGTCTACAGGAGGAGAGAGGACCCTGCCAACAAGGGCTCCCAGTCTACAGGAGGAGAGAGGACCCTGCCTGCGAGGGCTCACAGTCTACAGGAGGAGAGAGGACCCTGCCAACAAGGGCTCACAGTCTACAGGAGGAGAGAGGACCCTGCCTGCGAGGGCTCACAGTCTACAGGAGGAGAGAGGACCCTGCCAACAAGGGCTCACAGTCTACAGGAGGAGAGAGGACCCTGCCTGCGAGGGCTCACAGTCTACAGGAGGAGAGAGGACCCTGCCCGCGAGGGCTCACAGTCTGCAAGAGGAGAGAGGACCCTGCCCGCGAGGGCTCACAGTCTACAGGAGGAGAGAGGACCCTGCCCATGAGGGCTCACAGTCTGCAAGAGGAGAGAGGACCCTGCCCGCGAGGGCTCACAGTCTACAGGAGGAGAGAGGACCCTGCCCGCGAGGGCTCACAGTCTGCAAGAGGAGAGAGGACCCTGCCCGCGAGGGCTCACAGTCTGCAGGAGGAGAGAAGACCCTTCCCGCGAGGGCTCACAGTCTACAGGAGGAGAGAGGACCCTGCCCGCGAGGGCTCACAGTCTGCAGGAGGAGAGAAGACCCTTCCCGCGAGGGCTCACAGTCTACAGGAGGAGAGAGGACCCTGCCCATGAGGGCTCACAGTCTGCAAGAGGAGAGAGGACCCTGCCCGCGAGGGCTCACAGTCTACAGGAGGAGAGAGGACCCTGCCCGCGAGGGCTCACAGTCTGCAAGAGGAGAGAGGACCCTGCCCGCGAGGGCTCACAGTCTGCAGGAGGAGAGAGGACCCTGCCCGCGAGGGCTCACAGTCTACAGGAGGAGAGAGGACCCTGCCCGCCAGGGCTCACAGTCTACAGGAGGAGAGAGGACCCTGCCAACAAGGGCTCACAGTCTACAGGAGGAGAGAGGACCCTGCCCGTGAGAGCTCACAGTCTACAGGGGATGGGTAAGGATACAGTAGGTGAGGGTAGGGCTGGTCGTGCAGCGCTATAGTGGACTGAGGTTTACTACAGGTTGTAGGCTTGTCGGAAGAGGTGGGTCTTCAGGTTTCTTTTGAAGGTTTCCATGGTAGGAGAGAGTCTGATATGCTGGGTAGAGCATTCCAGAGTATGGGGGAATATAGAAAAAAGAACAAAACCGCTCACCTCTGCAGATACAAGCCTGAATGTATCCTCCTGTTAATCTCCCATCGTCCGGCACGGATTATGGCAGCAAGCCGAGAAGGTAATAGAACAAAGCAATGGACAGGATCCAGCTGGACTCCAAAGGGATAAATAAAAATGCTTCTTTATTTGTATCAATGGGGGGAGGCGCGGGAGAAATCTTGTATGCAATTGTGAGGAGAGGAGATAAAAGAGAGGAGAGAAGGAGATCTTATGAGGATCTGAGGTTGCGTGCAGATAAGTTACAGGAGACTACACTGTGTGCAGAATTATTAGGCAAATGAGTATTTTGATCACATGATACTTTTTATACATGTCGTCCTACTCCAAGCTGTATAGGCTGAGAGCCAACTACCAATTAAGTAAATCCGGTGATGTGCATCTCTGTAATGAGGAGGGGTGCGGTGTAATGACATCAACACCCTATATAAGGTGTGCTTAATTATTAGGCAACTTCTTTTCCTTTGGAAAAATGGGTCAGAAGAGAGATTTGACGGGCTCTGAAAAGTCCAAAATTGTGAGATGTCTTGCAGAGGGATGCAGCAGTCTTGAAATTGCCAAACCTTTGAAGCGTGATCACCGAACAATCAAGCGTTTCATGGCAAATAGCCAACAGGGTCGCAAGAAGCGTGTGGGCAAAAAAGGCGCAAAATAACTGCCCATGAATTGAGGAAAATCAAGCGTGAAGCTGCCAAGATGCCATTTGCCACCAGTTTGGCCATATTTCAGAGCTGCAACGTTACTGGAGTATCAAAAAGCACAAGGTGTGCCATACTCAGGGACATGGCCAAGGTAAGGAAGGCTGAAAACCACCACCTCTGACCAAGAAACATAAGATAAAACGTCAAGCCTGGGCCAAGAAACATCTTAAGACTGATTTTTCAAAGGTTTTATGGACTGATGAAATAAGAGTGACTCTTGATGGGCCAGATGGATGGGCCAGAGGCTGATTAGTAAAGGGCAGAGAGCTCCGCTCCGACTCAGACGCCAGCAAGGTGGAGGTGGGTACTGGTATGGGCTGGGATCATCAAAGATGAACTTGTAGGACCTTTTTTGGGTTGAGGATGGAGGGAAGCTCAACTCCCAGACCTACTGCCAGTTTCTGGAAGACAACTTCTTCAAGCAGTGGTACAGGAAGAAGTCGGTATCGTCTAAGAAAAACATGATTTTCATGCAGGACAATGCTCCATCACATGCATCCAACTACTCCACAGCGTGGCTGGCCAGTAAAGGTCTAAAAGATGAAAAAATAATGACATTGCCCCCTTGTTCACCTGATCTGAACCCCATAGAAAACCTGTGGTCCCTCATAAAATGTAAGATCTACAGGGAGGGAAAACAGTCCACTTCACGGAACAGTGTCTGGAGGCTGTGGTGGCTGCTGCACGCAATGTGGATCGTAAACAGATGAAGCAATGACAGAATCTATGGATGGTCGGCTGCTGAGTGTCATCAGAAAGAAAGGGGGCTAATTTTTGGGGGTTTTGTTTTTGCATGTCAGAAATGTTTATTTCTAAATTTTGTGTAGTCATATTGGTTTACCTGGTGACCATAAACAAGTGAGATGGGAATATATTTGTTTTTTATTAAGTTGCCTAATAATTCTGTACAGTAATAGTTACCTGCACAAACAGATATCCTCCTAAGGCTGCTTTCACACATCCGGTTTTAGCAGAGCCGGCCAATCCGGCTGTGAAACCTATGCAATGGATGCGGCGACAATACCGCATCCTTTTCATAAGTTTTTGACATGCGGACCATCCGGTTTTTGCCGCTTACGGCATGCTACTGACCATGCGCAGTGGAAATAACCGCATGCGGCGGAGAGATGCGGTGTTTGCCGCAGGACGCCGCATGCGGCATCCATAGGCATGCATTGCATTGCGTGATACGTTTTTTTTTGCCGGACGAAAAAATGTGCCAGGCAACGTTCCATCCGGCCGCCGCATCGGCTAACTCTGTCGCATGCGGCAAAAAACGGACCAAACGCAAGCCCATGCGGCACAATACGGCACTAATGTAAGTCTATGCAAAAAAACCGCAACCGGCGGAAAAAAAAACGGTTGCGTTTTTTCTGCAAAGCGCCGGATTGTGCCGCACAGGAAAAACAGGATGTGTGAAAGCAGCCTTAGATAGCCAAATCTAAAAAAAAAAAAACACTCCAACTTCCAAAACTATTAGGCTTTGATATTTGTCTTTTAGTCTTTTGGGGTTGATCGAGAACATAGTTGCTGATCAATAATAAAAAAAAATCCTCTAAAATACAACTTGCCTAATAATTCTGCACCCAGTGTAGGTCACAGATGTAAGGAGGAGACAGGTTGTGGATGGGTTTGTATGTCATGGTTAGTGTTTTGAACTGGAGCCTTTGGGCAATAGAAAGGCAGTGGAGGGATTGGCAGAGAGGAGAGACTGGGGAAGAGCGAGGGGAGAAGTGGATTAATCGGGCAGCAGAGTTTAGCATAGATTGGAGGGGTCAAGATTGTTGGAAGGGAGGCCAGAGAGCAGGAGGTTGCAGTAGTCGAGGCGGGAGATGATGAGGGCATGTTTAGTGTTTTTGTTGATTCTTGCTTAAGAAATGCACAAATCCGGGAGATATTTTTGAGTTTTAGTCGGCATGAGGTGAAGAGGGCTTGGATGTGTGGCTTGAAAAATAGAGCAGAGTCGAGGGTTACTCCAAGGCAACGAGCTTGCGAGACTGGCGAGAGTGAGCAACCATCAAGTTTGATGGATAGGCTTGTTGGAGGAGTTGAGAGAGGAGGAAAGACAATGAATTTGGTTTTGGGTTGGATGGGTTGTTACCGACATCCAACAAGACATTCATGTCAATTGTTCTGTCCCCACTTAAAGGCGATGGAAGGTGCGTAGTTGTGAGAGGTTGTGAGAGTCTTACCTTCGTTTTTCCTATAGGTGGGGCAGACAGGACCAGAGCACTCCAGAGTGAAAACATGCACATGCTGAGATGAAACAATGGTGGTTTATTTTCTCTAAAGGTTAGGACATGCAGAGTGCAGTAATTCAAGTACTTGGCATTGTAATTCTCAGTGATGCTTGCCTCTGTAGCTACTACGTGGTCAGAAGACTTTGCTCCTAGTAGCTCCAATAAGGGATGTTGCTCTCACAAAAACTCTGGCTGGAATGAACAAGCCAGGAAGTGATGCAAGAGGGTCATCAGACACTCCCATGGGCTGGACAAAAGAAACAGAGGAGCCGAAAGGTCTGACCAGTAGATGGCAGCAGAGACAAGCATGAAAAACATTAAATAACAGTTTTAACTAAGACAAATAGAAACAGCACACTCCCCGTCTGAAATTCACTTTGGGGATTTCACTATTAAGTCCATAATATAACCTGAAAGGAAAGGCATGTTAAATGCAAAAACAAGCTCAATTGAGTCCAAAACAAGAAGGATGGCTCAAAGTTCAGGTCCGGTAGCGTTCATCCTGTAGGGACGCTCTCTATGGGCAAAAGCAGAACAAGTTCGTGGATTGGCCTTGCAAAGGTCTTCGTCTCACCTTTCCTGATGACCTTTAGCTCCACCTTCCGAACATTGCTGTCCTGACTAGGCAGTATCCTAGTAATTAGTCCCATAGGCCAGTCAGTCCTTTCTGTGGTCTGATCTTTCATGAGGACTAGGTCTCCTTCCTTGAGGTTCGGCTTGGGATGTCGCCACTTCTTTCTTCCTTGAAGAATGGTGAGGTATTCCTTCCTCCATCGGTTCCAGAAGTAGTCAGCCAAGTATTGAACCCGTTTCCAGTGTTTTTGATAAGTGTTCGCGTGGGTGAACTCTCCGCTGGGCATTACCGCGTTGTCAGTTTTTTGGGTAATGAGAATAGTAGGAGTTAATATGGTTGGTGTTTCTGGATCCATGGTCACCGGCACAAGGGGTCTTGAACTGATAATGGGTGAGACTTCAGCTAAAAGAGTGACTAGAGTCTCATGTGTGAGTCTTGAGGAATTGACGTCCATTAGCATGGAGTTCAAGATGTTGCGTGAAATCCCGATCATCCTCTCCCAGGAGCCTCCCATGTGAGAACTGTGAGGGGGATTGAAGATCCAGATGCAACCTTTCTCTGCCAGCTGATCTTGGATAGGTTTGGTGTCGATGTTCAGTTCTCTACATGCACCGACGAAGTTGCTTCCACGGTCAGACCTCAGCTGTTTCACTGGTCCTCTGATGGCAAGGAACCTTCTCAAGGCGTTGATTAGGCTGGAGGTATCCATGGACTCTAACACCTCAATGTGAACGGCTCGAACACTCATGCAGGTGAATAACACAGCCCACCGCTTGCTGTTTGCTTGGCCTCCGCGAGTTCTGCGTGTGGACACCATCCATGGTCCGAAAACGTCTAGGCCCACGTAGGTGAAAGGTGGCTCTGTGGAAAGTCTGTCTGTAGGCAAGTCAGCCATTTGCTGGTACAGTTGTTTTCCTCTCGCTTTACGACAGTGCACACAATCGTGTAGTATTTGTGCTACACGTCTCTTCATCCCAATAATCCAGAGGCCTGCAGACTGTAAAGCACCTTCTGTAATTTGCCTGCCTTGGTGTTCAGTCTTTTCATGGTGGTGTCGGATCAGCAAGACTGTAACATGGTGTTTGTTGGAAATGATGAGAGGATTTTGTTCTGCAACTCCAAGATGAGCCTGATTTAAACGACCACCAACTCTCAGTAAGCCGAAACTGTCGATGACTGGGTTTAAATTGGCGAGAAGACTTCTTAATGGAATCTGCTGTTTGTTGTATAAACACTTCCATTCTATGGCGAATTCACTCTGTTGGAGGTGGCGTATTATGAGGGACTCGCTATGGGAGATGTCCTCAGCAGAAAGGGCTTTGTGGCAGACATGCCAGCGATGACAGTCTTTGTTTTTAAGGTCAGTACGACAGCATCTGGCGATATGCACTAACCTAGCAACAGTCCTGACGAGCCTCATCCAGCTGGAGAAACGTTCAAAACGTTGGCAACCGAGGTTGGAAGTTTTTTCTGCACTGGTGGCCAGGGTATTGACTTCAGCTCGGACATCCGGATCGTTGTCTGGATCTAGGATGCTGAAGGCTTCCTGGACACCTTCTTCTGACTGTCTCAGCAGGAACTCTGGACCTGTAAGCCAAGAAGAGTTAGCTAAAGAACTTATAGACATAGGTCTAGTTGTGTGATCTGCTGGATTCAGTTCGGTTGGTACAGGTTCTGCTAGGTTGTTACAGACTTCCTTGTCCATAAAGGCGACGCTGTGTTCTCTCATTGCAAGCTTGCTGTTCATAGAACGCTGAAGAGAGTTAAATCTGGTCTGAGCTTGATCTCGGTTGTTTGGGAGTCTTACCCTGGTAGATCGGAAGGGTAATGGAGAGATCCAATGGTTGGTTTTGTCTTTAGAAAACTCACAGTCCATTATTCCGATGAATTCTCTGTCCTCTACTGACAAGGCTACTTTATCGTCGTCCTTGGTTGTGAGAAAGACTGATCTTCCCAAGTTGTCGATATGCAGAGAAGAAGCGATGTCAGGTAGCTGTATTGTGTCTGGAGACTTCTCTTTCACTCCATAGTGATGAGGACATGGCTTTAAGCAGGTTGTGCGCCCATCTCCATGCACATAAGTCTTGAAGGAATCAATTTCTGATCGATCAACGCACACATTTCCTATGACTACCCATCCCAAGTCCAGTCTCTGGGCGTATGGTGCATAGTCAGGCCCATTACACTGCTGTCGCACCTTGTGTACCCTTAGATTGTCTCTGCCGAGCAGGAGTAGAATCTCTGCGTTATTGTCCAGAAGTGGGATAACACTAGCGAGGTGTCTTAGGTGTGGTTGATGAAATGCAGCTTCTAGGGTAGGAATTTCATTCCTGTGGCTGGGTATTTGGTCACATTCAACGAGTGTTGGTAGAGGTATTTCAGTCTTCCCATTGATAGGAGAAGCAATGAATCCCTGGGCTCTTCTGCCGCTAGTCTCTATGCGACCTGAGCAGGTGTTCAAGGTGTAGGGATCTGATGGTCCATTAATTCCGAAGGCTTCAAAGAATTTGGTTCCTGCTAGGGACCGGTTGCTTTGGTCGTCTATGATGGCATACACCTTCATTGCCTTTTCTGGATGTCCCTCGGGATAAACCTTGATGAGGCATATTCGGGCACAACATTGCTGTGTTTGGCCCTCTCCACATACCTCTGAGCATGAGCAGGAGACGGCTGTGGTGGTGTCAGTCTGATTCTTGGGCTCCCCGCCATGACTTGGAGTGGGAGTGGTGGTGACTGCAGCCGGTGTGTCTCTAGCTAGCTGGGTTGGGTGCATGGCTGAAACGTGTTTTTCACTATGACACTCCTCACACTTCACGATGGATTTACAGTCCTTGGCCATGTGCTCAAGTGATGCGCAGCATTTGAAACAGATCCCAAGCTCTGTGAGGACTTTCTTGCGCTCCTGTAGGGTTTTGGATCTAAACCCTCTGCACTTGTTCAGTGAATGCGGTTTTTTTATGGATGGGACATTCTTGATTGAAAGACTTATCTCGTGATGAGATGGTGTTCTGTTTATATGAGCGTGCTGCAGGTGATGGTAGCTCAGTCTTCCTGACACTCACAGTGTCCTTAATGTCTCTGCGTTTGTGTATGGCACCTTCATACCTTGATGATGATGATGTTGCAGCTGCCGAAGTGTTGAACTCTAGGAAGTCGAGGCTGGGGTCGTTCCTCATCTGGGCCTGCTCGTCAATGAACTTGCAGAACTGAATAAATGGGGGAAAGGTGACGTCATTCATTCTTTTGTACCTTGAGACTGACGTTGCCCATTTCTCCTGCAGACTGTATGGCAGCTTCACCACGATTGGGTTCACTCCATGGGCTGTATCCAGGTAGCACAGCCCAGACAGACGAGGGTCTCTTTTGGCGAGCTCCAGCTCCATGAGTAGATCGCTTAGGTCTTGAAGCTTGTGGACTTCTTTAAGGTTGATCTTTGGGATGTCCTGCAGTCTCTTGAATAGGGCTTTCTCTATTGCTTCTGCGCTGCCAAAGGTGCGTTCCAGTCTCTGCCATGCAGCAGCGAGACCTGCTTCTGCTTGTCCCACATAGACGGTTCTGAGGCTCTTGATACGGTTTGTAGAGCCTGGGCCCAACCACTTGATCAGGAGGTCGAGCTCCTGTTCCGCAGTGAAGTTGAGATTGGCGATGGCTGCCTTGAAAGTTGCTTTCCAGGCCCTGTAGCTCTCTGCACGATCATCAAATTTCGTGAGACTAGTGTTGATTAGCTCTCTGCTCACCATGAACCTGGCAAACTCAGACATATCTGATTTCTCACCACTTGTTGCCACGACAACTCGTGATGCCCCTGGGGTGTATGGGCTGCCTGGCGTGAATGGATGAGATGTTCCCGGGTAAAATGACGTTGCTACAGGGTTGAGCTGTGGGTTAGCCTCTGCAGATTATGATGACTGCTGCTTGAGCTGTGGAAGTGGGTCAGGAAACACTTGGTTGCCATCTTGCTGTGGTGGCTGTGTTTGAGAGGGCACCTCTTGGTGACTGTTATTAATTTGCTCGGGTGCTTTAGGTGGCACTGGCACTGGTAGAGGTAAGTTGGAGGTTTCGGTGTTGTCGGCTTGGACGGTACTGCAAACTGGGGTTGCTACAGGTAACTGATTCAGTACATAGTCTCTTGTGCGATCAACTGGATTGTCTGCCTCCAGTGGTGGCGAGGGAGCTGGATCAGGAGCTTGGATCAATGCTTGCTCAAGTAGTCTCACTTTAGCTAGCGCAACTTCCTCTTCCATCTGTGACCGAAGAATCTTTAGGCTAGTTTCACACTTGCGTTCAGCGCAGTCCGTCACTATGGAGAATAGCGCAGTCCGTTAACGCACTGCGATATTCTCCATAGACTTGTATGGACGACACACTGTAACGCAAGTGTCTGCGTTGCATCCGCTGGACGACGCAGCGTCGTTATTTTGACGCTGCGTCGGGCGGATGGAACGCAGCATGTAACGTTTTTCTGCGCTTGGCGGAGTGTCAAAAAAACGCAATCTGCAGGATTCTGTCGGCGTCCGTTGTTTTTATAATGGACGCCTATGGTGGCGGATTCCGTTAGATTGCGTCATTTGACGGATTCCGTTAACGCACCTGACTTTACACAACTGCGCATGCTCAGATGTGTAAAGTCAAGGAAAAAAAACTACAACGGACTGCGTTATTTTGTACGATCTGTAGCATGCGTTGTGCCACTATATGCAACGCATCCGTTGCATGCGTCACACAATGCAATGCTACGGATCCCGTTCAACGCAAGTGTGAAACTAGCCTTATCCGAGCCTCCGCTTATGCCCTTTTGGCTTCCGCTTTAGCAGGTTCTGCTTTTGCAAAGGCTTCTTCCTCTACTTCTCTTTCTGTGAAGGAACGTCTCACCTTGGATTCCTCTGCTCTTATGCGGGCCTCTAGTATCCTGTCGCTCAGGGCTGAGCTTCTTGAGGATGGTGACCCGGATGACCGAGAGGAACGTCTAGATGAGGTTGATCGGTGTGATCTGGTTTCTTGCTGGTGAGAGATACGGTGTTCGGCCTTGTCTATGGCATCTTGCACCTTGGCATCTCTTTCCTTGTCTACCTCTTCTGCCTTGCTCAGGTCTGAAAGAGCTTCATCAATTTTAGAGTCTTTTAGAAAGGTAATGCACCTTGTTGACAGTCTCTTGTATCTTTCATGAGCTGTGTTCAGCCGTTCCAGAGCGGCTTGTAAGCATGCGGCATCACCTGATGAGGATTCAAGTCTTGGCATGTAATAGGTGACTCGTTCCCACTGTTCCTCCAGGTGTTCACATAGCTCATCTTTCGAAGTGTGATAGTTTTCAGTGACTTTTATCGTGGGTTTGGAAGAGCGCTTCGGTCGGACAACTTAGTCTTCTGAAAGCGTGGGCTCTGCCTCCTGGGCTTCATAATGGACAGTATCAGGTTGTATTTGCTCTGTTTCAGCAGTGGGGAACTGTCCAAGGTCTTTTTCAGCCATTTTGATTTAAGGTGTACTGTCTCTTTAAAAAACTTGACTTTTGAATAGGGGTCCAAAAATCGTTGTGCAGCTCTGCAAGGACTCCCTGATGAGATTCCCAAGGTGTCTTTAGTAAAACTTGGGGTTCGCAGTGCAGCGATGTGCAGTAATGGGGTATAATGTACTGCAAGTCTATAGAAGGGGTAAGGCAAGAGGGAAACAGCAGGTGCATAAACTGTCCCTTTACAATGCAGCAGAGGTGACACAGGACGTGGCAGATGGGAGAGCTTCCCCTTAGGCTTGTCCAGGCATGCACTGTGCAGGCAGACTAGTGCACAAGGCTTGTTGCTAGGCAGATTACATGGGAAGTTACAGGGTTCTTAGGGAAGTTTTTGCTTTGGGCTCTTAGGCTATGTGCCCACTTACCGGATTTTTCGCGGATTTTGCCGCGGATTTGCTGCATGTTTCGCTGCAGAAAATGTTCATAACATCTCTGCAGTGAATCACCAGCAAATCCTATGGAGAAAAAAAATCCTGTGCGCACTGGGCGGAATTTGACAGCTGCATGTTTTGCTGCGGGAATCCCGCAGCAAAAACAAGTGCATGTCACTTCTTTTCCGCACATCGCTGCGGGATTTCACTCCATTAACTCCAATGTTAATCATGAAATCCCGCAGGGAATAACACAGGCAGCAAATTCTGTGCGGTTCACTGCGTTTTCCTGCGTTATTCCCTGCGGTATTTCGCGGTTTACCTCCGGTAATGTGCATCACTTGCTTGCGGTTTTGCAGGGAAGTGATGTCATTACAGGAAGAGGAAGCAAAGCAGAGTAAACACACACACATCAGACACAGACACACAGACATCACAGACATAGAACACATAGACACAGACACATAGAACACACATAGAAAGAAAACGGAAATATAGGAAAAAAAGAACGTGGGCTCCGCTGCATATTTACCGTCCAGCCGAGGTAAGCACACAGCGGCGGCCCGGTATTCTCAGGCTGGGGAGGGAGAGGGGCAGGGTTAATGTCCCCCGCCTCACTCCCCCTCCCGCAGCCGAGAATATCAGCCGCAGCTGCCCCGGCACTGTCGCATGCAATATGCGACAATACCGGCGTGTCCTCGGCTCTTCTTGCCACCGTGTAGCAGTGGTGGCAAGGTAATACAAGGGGTTAATGGTGATGGGGGATCACCGCCATTAACCCCAGGCTTGATCATGGCAGCGTCTATGTGACAGCTGACATGATCAACCCGTAAGTAAAGTGAAAAAAACACAGACACCGAAAAATCCTTTATTTTAAATAAAACAAACAAGCCTCGTTCACCATTTTATTAACCCCTCCCGCACCAAAGCTCCGGCGTAATCCAGGTCCGACGTCCTGCACTGCTTCCATCCAGCCGCGACTGTCACAGAGACAGGCTGAATGAAAGCAGCAGAGGTAATTACCGGTCATTTCCCACGGCCGGTAATGTGAACTCACTGCCGACCGTGGGAAATGCAGCGATCTGTCATCTATCTCTCTATCTATCTATCCCTCTGTCTATCTATCTATCCCTCTATCTATTCTTCTGTCTATCTACTCTCAGAATTAAATGACTTTTTTTTTTTTTTTTTTTTTTTCTTCAATGTGCTTTATTGCATTGAATGCAATAAAGCACATCCCAACCCGCACGCGGCAAAACCGCGGCAATACCGCGAATAATACCGCGGTAAAACCGCAGCAAACCGCGGCAAACCGCATGCGGTTTTCGGGTGCGGTTTCCCGCGGTTTTTTACCGCGGGTGCGGTAATCTTTGAGGGCATGCGGAATTTTCTCAAGAAAATTCCACTTCCCAGTGCGCACAGAGCCTTAAGCAGTCTTCTGACTGTTCTGTCCCCACTTAACCTCTTAACGACCCATGACGTACTAGATACGTCATGGATCGTGTGCCGGTAAGCCCCGCCCCCTGCCGCCGGCGGGCGGCGGCGAGACGCGCACATATCAGCTGTTATCAACAGCTGATATGTGTGCCTGCTAGCCGCGGGTGGAATTGCTTCCACCCTCGGCCATTAACCCCTTACATTTCGCTGCCAAAGTCTTGGCAGCGATATGTATATGGGCGCCGCCATGACAGTGACTTACCCCGCCCCCACCGGAAGTCACGTGACATGATCACGTGACTTTCGGCGGTTGCCATGGTAGCACAGGGTCATGTGATGACGCCTGTGGCTAACATGAGTCACTTCCTCTCAATGCCGGAATACAGCCGGCATTGAAAGTGAAGCAGCAAATCTGCAGTTCTCAGCTCTGTAGCTAAGATCTGCAGATAGTGCAGAGCGATCGGATTGCTGATCGCAATAGCCCCCTAGGGGGACTAGTAAAATAAAGTAAAAAAAAAAGTTTTAAAAAATTAAAAAAAAATAAAAAAACCTAAAAGTTCAAATCACCCCCCTTTCACCCCATTGAAAATTAAAGGGTTAAAAAAATAAAAAATACACACATATTTGGTATCGCCACGTTCAGAAATGCCCGATCTATCAAAATATAAAATCAATGAATCTGATCAGTAAACGGCGTAGCGGCAAAAAAATTCCAAACACCAAAATTACGTTTTTTGGTCGCCGCAAATTTTGCGCAAAATGCAATAACAGGCGATCAAAACGTAGCATCTGCGCAAAAATGGTGCCGTTAAGAACGTCAGGTCGAGACGCAAAAAATAAGCCATCACTGAGCCTCAGATCCTGAAAAATGAGAACGCTACGGGTTTTGGAAAATGGCGCAAAACGTGCGCCACGTTTTTTGGACAAGCTTGTGAATTTTTTTTAACCCCTTAGATACAAGTAAACCTATACATGTTTGGTGTCTACAAACTCGCACCGACCTGAGGCATCATACCCACACATCAGTTTTACCATATAGTGAACACGGTGAATAAAATATCCCAAAAACTATTGTACAATCCCACTTTTTTTGCAATTTTTCCGCACTTGGAATTTTTTTGCCGTTTTCCAGTACACTATATGGTAAAACTTATGGTTTGATTTAAAAGTACAACTCGTCCCGCAAAAAACAAGCCCTCATATGGCAAGATTGATGGAAAAATAAAAAAGTTACGCCTCTCGGAAGAAGGGGAGCATAAAACAAAAACGCAAAAACGGAAAGTGCCCGGGGGCTGAAGGGGTTAAAGGCGATGGAAGGTGCGTAGTTGTGAGAGGTTGTGAGAATCTTACCTTCGTTTTTCCTATAGGTGGGGCAGACAGGACCAGAGCACTCCAGAGTGAAAACATGCACATGCTGAGATGAAACAATGGTGGTTTATTTTCTCCAAAGGTTAGGACATGCAGAGTGCAGTAATCCAAGTACTTGGCATTGTAATTCTCAGTGATGCTTGCCTCTGTAGCTACTACGTGGTCAGAAGACTTTGCTCCTAGTAGCTCCAATAAGGGATCTTGCTCTCACAAAAGCTCTGGCTGGAATGAACATCCCAGGAAGTGATGCAAGAGGGTCATCAGACACTCCCATGGGCTGGGCAAAAGAAACAGAGGAGCCGAAAGGTCTGACCAGTAGATGGCAGCAGAGACAAGCATGAAAAACATTAAATAACAGTTTTAACTAAGACAAATAGAAACAGCACATCAATAGCACCTTTAGAAATATATTTTCATAAAAAATTGGTGATATGTTCAATACTTCTTTCACCCACTGTAAGGCATATTGATAGGATATACCATAAATATCTGATAGATGTGATTTCCCTCTATCTTTCTTAAAAATGGAGAAGTGGCTGCGTATTTGCCACTGTCTCCCTTTATTAATGCTAAAGGAGTTCAGAAAATGTTGAGCCGGGTGCTGTACTCAAGATTGATGTGGACTCTCATCTCTCCCGAGAACAGGTCATGCGCATGCTCATCTCTCTCCATATTTCTATGGGTTCTCAGCGAATGCCAGCTGGGGCTCCAATCTTGAGATAGAAGTGGGCTTCAGTGGTGGGACATCTCGAGAACAGAGCTCGATGAGTGCTTTTAGACAATAGAGAAATGGATTGCGCATGCGCAGCTCAATCCATTCACTGCTAGGGAAGCTAAGAAAATTGTAGCATTGATCCCAGTTTTATGCATAGATATAAATCACAGTAGGCCCTATTTTCAAGATTGATGTGGACTCTCATCTCTCCCAAGAACAGGTCATGCACATGCTCATCAGTCTACATTTATTTCTATGGGTTATCTGAAAATGCCATCTGGGGCCCCAGTCTTGAGATAAATGTGGGTTTCAATGGTGGGACATCTTGAGAACAGAGCTCGATGAGTGCTTTTAGCCAATGGAGAAAAGAATTGCGCATGCACAGCTCAATCCATTCACTGCTAGGGAAGCTAAGAAAATTGCAGCGTTGGTCCCGGTTTTATGAATAGCTATAAATTACAGTAGGCCCTATTTTCAAGATAGATGTGCACTCTCATCTCTCCCAAGAACAGGTCATGAGCATACAAGATAAGGCAGAAAAGGGGTTAATGCTGCGCATCAGCCAAATGAAGACGTATAATGTTGATGAAGATGAGTATTCTTTTATTTCATAGGTCTACGCGTTTCAAGGTGACAACCTCTTCCTCAGGACCAATGCATCAACAACAAGTGCCTTTTCTGCCTTATCTTGTATGCTCATCCACGTGGGGCTGCAGCAGACGCCATTATCTCATGCGCACAGTAGGCCCTATTTTCAAGATAGATGTGGACTCTCATCTCTCCCAAGAACAGGCCATGCGCATGCTCATGTCTCTCCATTTATTTCTATGGGTTCTCAGAAAATGCCAACTGGGGCCCCAATCTTGAGATAGATGTGGGTTTCAGTGGTGGGACATCTCCAGAACAGAGCTCGATGAGTGCTTTTAGACAATGGAGAAATGGACTGCGCATGCGCAGCTCAATCCATTCACTGCTAGGGAAGCTAAGAAAATTGCAGAGTTGGTCTCAATTTTATAAATAGATATGAATCCCAGCAGGCCCTATTTTTGAGATAGATGTGGGTCCCCACTTTTGTCTTAAAAAACAGGGCTCTTGCGAATTCTCTCATAGATCGGAGATATTATTGCGCATGCGCGGCTATTTTCAATGTTATGGAACCTTAGAAAATTGCCAGGTGTGATGCAGTTCTTGAGACAGATGGGGTCTTATAACTTACTACATCTATTGGGCAACCTCCAGGACTAGAGGATGTATCTTTGCAACACTTGATGGAGTTGTAGTAGCATACAAACCTACTCCTTGAAATCTCGGAGATATTTTTGGTCATCCACGAGAGCCGTTATTGAAGAAGAGGCTAATTAATTTGTTTAGGAGATGGCACAATTTATGGCACACGGAAAGCTGTGCCGCTGTATCCCAATCACAATGTATCAGTGGGAGCAACTATTGGCGACTGACTCCATTACTATACATCACATCTGCTCTTACATAACACATTGCATTAGCCGTAATTGCTGGAAACAAGCGATTCCTTACTCTTAACCAAAGATCAATAATGGAAAGGTCAATAACTTAATGGGATGTGTCCACAATGCAAGTAACTGAACTGATTGCTGTATTTAAAGGAGATGGAGATAATCATTTATTCCAATACAGGAAATGCCCAAATGAAGCTCGCTATCATTAATATTAATATTCTATCAAAATTACGGTAAGTCAAAGCTCAGAAATTCAACCAAATAGCCAAAAATCTGTAGAACTGGATAATGGTGGTCAGCGCAGGGAGAGGAAGCGTCACGTCACTTCCTCCTGAGTTGGAGGAAAGGAGAAAATCGCAAGAAGGAAGTTGGGCCATTCCGGCAGCTAGGTTTTTGGTATCCTCGCGGCCATCTCTCTTTCCTGGCTGCTCATTTCGGCTGTATTTACACCGTGTGCAGAATTATTAGGCAAGTTGTATTTTAGAGGATTTTTTTTATTATTGATCAACAACTATATTCTCAATCAATCCAAAAGACTCATAAATATCAAAGCTTAATATTTTTGGCAGTTGGAGTGTTTTTTTTTTAGATTTGGCTATCTTTGGAGGATATCTGTTTGTGCAGGTAACTATTACTGTGCAGAATTATTAGGCAACTTAATAAAAAACAAATATATTCCCATCTCACTTGTTTATTGTCACCAGGTAAACCAATATAACTGCACAAAATGTAGAAATAAACATTTCTGACATGCAAAAACAAAACCCCAAAATGAGTGACCAATATAGCCGCTTTTCTCTCTGATGACACTCAGCAGCCGACCATCCATAGATTCTGTCATTGCTTGATCTGTTTACCCTCAACATTGGGTGCAGCAGCCACCACAGCCTCCAGACACCACAGCCTCCAGACACCACAGCCTCCAGACACCACAGCCTCCAGACACTGTTCCCAGAGGTGGACTGCTTTCCCTCCCTGTAGATCTCACATTTTATGAGGGACCACAGGTTCTCTATGGGGTTCAGATCAGGTGAACAAGGGAACCATCTCATTATTTTTTCATCTTTTAGACCTTTGCTGGCCAGCCACGCTGTGGAGTAGTTGGATGCATGCGATGGAGCATTGTCCTGCATGAAAATCATGGTTTTCTTGACACCGATACTGACTTCTTCCTGTACCACTGCTTGTCTTCCAGAAACTGGCAGTAGGTCTGGGAGTTGAGCTTCACTCCATCCTCAACCCAAAAAGGTCCCACAAGTTCATCTTTGATGATCCCAGCCCATACCAGTGCCCACCTCCACCTTGCTGGCGTCAGAGTGGAGCTCTCTGCCCTTTACTGATCCAGCCTCTGGCCCGTCCATCTGGCCCATCAAGAGTCACTCTCATTTCATCAGTCCATAAAGCCTTTGAAAAATCAGTCTTAAGATATTTTTTGGCCCAGTCTTGATGTTTTATCTTATGTTTCTTGTTCAGAGGTGGTGGTTTTCAGCCTTCCTTCACTTGGCCATGCCCCTGAGTATGGCACACCTTGTGCTTTTTGATGCTCCAGTAACGTTGCAGCTCTGAAATATGGACAAACTGGTGGCAAATGGCATCTTGGCAGCTTCACGCTTGATTTTCCTCAATTCATGGGCAGTTATTTTGCGCCTTTTTTGCCCAACACGCTTCTTGTGACCCTGTTGGCTATTTGCCATGAAACACTTGATTGTTCGGTGATCACGCTTCAAAAGTTTGGCAACTTCAAGAGTCCTGCATCCCTCTGCAAGACATTTCATAATTTTGGACTTTTCAGAGCCCGTCAAATCTCTCTTCTGACCCATTTTGCCAAAGGAAAGGAAGTTGCCTAATTAAGCAGACCTTAATTATTTTGCCTGCTGGTTCCTGCTCCCTGATGTAAGACACTAACACACCAAAAGTTAGCCGAACCTTACACCTTCGGTGGGAGCAGACAACCATCATGATATCGAGGACATCTGACTCAAATAGATGATGGGTCGAGCAGCTTCAATTTATACAACTGATTAGAAAAGCCAAAACCAGAGGGGGCCCCACTCCCAATAAAATCAAGCCAAACTGAAGGCTCATGGGTGGAAGGTTAGAAAAGTCCGCGGTGAGTCAAACATTGCTTACGCAACAGCAATCTCATGTGTATGGGCATCTTAGAGGCAACCAACCACCAAGTTTTTGCCCTGTAAACTAGAGGCAGCGCCATAATGGCGCCAGGATGCTGATTAAAATGATACCTTTAGTTGAGAATTCCGAGGCTTGACTTCAGAGCAATCTTTGTCCAAACTTCTCAAAATGACGTCATTTGTGCACAGGCTTGAGCGCTAGGGAGAGACATTGTGGACCGGGTCCTCTGTTATCGTTCCCTCTCCTGCCTTGCCTCATTTTCTTCATTTAACTTTTGTGCCGACACCAACAGTGGCTGAAAAAAAAGAAAAAATTCAATCTGTGCATGCGCTGATGAAATGGCAGCGGAGATTGCAGTACGGGCATGCGCTGATTCCGGCACCATTTTATTGAAAGCAATGTCACAATAGCAATGCGCATGCGCCGCCAAGAGCGGTATTGGCGGCAGAGGCGCAAAATTTAACTGCACAAAAGGAGGAAAGGCAAGAGGAGGGATCATTAAAGAGGACCCGACCCACAAAGTCCTGCCCCGATGCTCAAGCCACTGCACAAATTACGTCATTTTGGAAAGTTTGGACAAAAATTGCTCTGCAATAAAGCCTCGGATCTCTGAGCTAAAGGTATCATTTTAATCAGCATCCGAGCGCCATTATAGCCCTGCCTCTAGTTTATGGGGCAAAAACCTTCTGGTTGGTTCCCTTTAAGTCTATTTTGACTAATTTTCTCAACTCAACACCTGTCTGGTGTTTGCGCAGTGCCTGTGACATGCATGCTGCTCCATAGAGGACAGTCTGCGGCATCTCGACTAATGGGGTTTCACCAGGTATAAGGGGACTCCAACACAAAAGAGAAATTCCTCCACCAGCCGGTCTCCCTCCTGGAGCATGCGTAGCTGAGACTCAGTATGACAGACACTGTCAGGGTCATCATAGACAAGGCCTAGGGCCGCAAAAAACTCATCCACCAACCAAAGCGACAGTGTCGGTCGGAAGAGAAAAGGCCCAGGAATGAGGGTCTCCCTAAAGGAGGGAAATCACAATATCCACCCATTGTTTCTCACTCCCGGAAGATTGTGGGCAGAGCCTAAAATAAACTTGCGGGCTTCACTGAAGACAAAAAAAACTTATCCCGCCCTCTAGAAAATTTGTCTGGGAGTGCCACCCTGGGGTCAGGTTCTCACCTGAAGCCGACGCCTGCATTCCGTAATGTCCCTATAAGGGTCCTTCTCCCCCATCGCCGATCACGTGCCTAGGCCTTCCCTTGCCCTGAACTCACCCTGGCTAATGAGAAGGCCGGCAAGAACACTAGTCTCACCACTACAATAATACAACACAAAGGAAGGGAGGAAAAATAGACACAAAAGGAAAACACTCCAAGCTCCATTAATGCAGCTTTAACTGTAAACACTGAAAACACCACAGCTGCAACTGTCATGACTCCTCAGCTTCTTCCAGAGACTAGCTCCTTCTACAGTGGTCAGCATTAGAAAGAAGATTATAACACCAAAGTCAGATGGTAAGACATGTGACTTTTTATAGAGAAGGGGAGTGGTCACAAAAGAGCTGCACCTGGGATTAATGCTACAAGTACAGCCAGATAGGAAAGAGTCTTTAACCCTTACAGCACTAAAAGAAAGTAGATTTCACTCAAATATAAGATCTGTGAGCAATAAAGAACGGTGTCCTTCTGATCCCAGACTCGCCAGAGGTCTCCTCAGAGCGGGACACATGCATGATGTCTCCTGAGCATTTTACTTTTCCTTTAATTGAGGATTGCCAAAATACTGCTCAAAATGTAGAATATCCTATATAATTATTAAAGCTTTTGATACATGCAAACTACCCATGTGTCACAGGTGACAGTCAGTCATGTGGTTTCTGGCCATAGAAGGTCACAGCATTTGGCTGCACAGAATGCTCCCTGACTTTCTATTGTTCCTGCCGTCAGTATTCATTGGTATAGGTAGTTTTCCATCTTTCCCTCTTTTGGACACAGCAGGAGCTCTCCTTCCACCCAGCTGCTGATCATCAGTATTCTCTTGGTGCTTAAATACTCTCATCTTCTCAGCTGGTGCTGGTGATTTTATACAGTTCATTCCAACTCTGGTTGCAAGCAGGTGGCTTGTACTCCTCTGTTTTATCGTTGCTGAACTTCTGCCTGAGTCATATGTGGCTAAGTAGTTCATGCTTTTTCCTCCTGTGTGTCCTCCTTGTGTCTTCCTTTAGTGTTTAGTGGGGTTGACGAAGAGCTCATACCACCCATTCCCTATTTAGAGTCCAGCACTAGGGATACCTAGGGTCACGTATCCAGCTCGACACATAGGTGCGGAACCTATGGTGGTGATGGACCCCAGAGACCAGCAGTAGGTTTGGTCAGGGGTCACCATCTCCCCCTTCCCTAGATGCGGGGGTCCTCTTTGCTTACCTTTTGCCGCTCGCTTGGTACTTCCCCCGTACCTAGGGTGACACCATGCGATGTCTATCTGGATAAACATTGTTGCACACATGGTTCCCATCAATATGCCACATACAAGTTGGATTATTTTCTTCTAAATAGGAAATTATAGACGATACGTAGGAGACATAGAAAACATCAGCTCTAGCAAGGAGCAGATGAGCGGGTGAGGGGATGTGTCTCCTGGAGTTCCCCTTTAAGCAGCAGATCTTGATTTTGAAGAGTCACTTAGGCCACATTACACTATGGTGACCGCTGCGGTCCTTATCACCCTGTGATTAGAGAATAAACCACAACTACAAATAAGGGCCGACCGTGTTCTCATACAATGTATCCCATGAAGCAGCGGCGGTTTTATACGCTCGGAACATTTTATCTTCCAAGTTTTAACATTTCAGTAACCAAAAAAATCGAGGGGGCAGAGACGGATGATGAATGGTTTCATCTGAAGGGGCCGCTCCACCTCGGATTCTGGCCGGCGCTTTACAGGAGCTCAGAAATGACTTTCTGACAAGGTCACCGCACCACAGAAGTGATCCGGTCACAAGGAGAAATGAGAAAAGGTTCCCGGGAAAGGTTCCACTCGGAGCCGTGCTTTTTATAAAGGTGTCAGATATGTCTGTCCTGAATAATTTCCAGCGCACAGTTCCTTCACGCACAAGAAAGCCCCGAAGAGTTTATGTAGAAGGACCCCTCTGGACATATCCCTTAAATTCATAATATGTCCTCCATATCAACAAAAAGGAGACAGCTGCACTCTGTAGTGCTAAGATATGAGGAATAATGAATATGGGAATATAGACATTCATTACTGCTATGAAAAACATGTTAAATTTGAAATACTTAGCACACAAAAATGGCCAGTTTTATGTGAGCCCAACAGCCAACGGCAAGGCGACCTTTTTGTTGGGTCCCTATCAAACTAATGTTTCTCTTTGAGTTAAAAACCTAAAATGTATAGGCGGACAGGAACCTGCAAATGGAGAGTTAAAGTCGCCTGAGTGTAATACTACTGTATGTTCTGAGGATTTCGATTGCGTTAGGGCAATGACAACAGAGACGAGTTCTTGGTACAAGATGTTATATAATATGTCACCACGGTAGATACACAACGGGAATAAACACAGTAAAACAACACACAAAACGGAGCGAAGGGGATTCCCGGGGCCACGCACCGGACTCCCCCAGGGAGACAACCAGAGCGAACCCCTGTACAGGGACTGTCCGGCAATCAACCCTGGAAGGCCTAAATGTGCGGCAGCCGGTACACAAGGGGCAAGTGGTATAGTCCAGGAGTGTCCGTACGGGATGATTGTCCAGAGTGGTTACGAACCGGGCAGAGTGCTGATCAAAGACGGCAGACGGAGTCCGGGCACAGCTTGAAGAAAACCGGGTATGGTCCAGAGTCGGTCGGTAGAGTTTCAGGAGAATCCAAGGCAATCAGGAAGTGGAAACAGCAAAGCAGGAGCACACAGCAAGCAGTATACTCAGGCACTGGACTGGGCTGAGAGGCGGCCTTTTAAGCAGCTGGACAGGAAGTAGGGCAACAGAACCTTAAACTCCATGTTAACTGAGGGCAAGCTCATTCAAAAGAGAACTGGAAAACCTGGAAACCTGACATTACTCCCCCCCCCCCAGAGACGGCCTCAGGACGGATCAGGGCCCGGCTTGTCCGGGAACCGTCGATGAAACTGAGCGATCTTCCGGGGTGCCCGAATGTTACCCACCGGTTCCCAGGAATCGTCCTCGGGGGCGTACCCCTGCCAACGTACCAGATATTGAAGCCGACGACGATGGAGCCGGGAGTCAATAATGTCCTCAACCACGAACTGCTCCTCGCCGTCGACCATCACAGGCGGAGGAGGAGGCACAACACGACCACGAAACGTATTAGGGGAGACAGGTTTGAGGAGAGACACATGAAAGACCGGGTGTACCTTTAGATGGTGCGGCAACCGTAGCCGACAGGCCACAGGGCTCACGATCCCGGTGATCTTAAACGGACCGATGAATTTTTGTCCCAGCTTCTGCGAAGGAACACCCAATCTCAGGTTTTTGGTGGATAACCATACAGAGTCCCCTACCTTGTACATGGGTGCCGGTTTCCGGTGAGTGTCTGCCGACCTCTTGTAACGCTCCTGGGCCGTAGCCACAGTGTCCTTTAGAACCTCCAGATTCTGTCGAAGCTCTGTCAATCTGTCCTCCACCGCCGGCACCGAAACCGCAACCGGTGACCTAGGCAAAACATTCGGATGATAACCCAAGTTAGCAAAAAAGGGCGTTACCTTAGTGGAGCTGCTCTGAGTGTTGTTATAGGAGAACTCCGCCAACGGAAGCATCTTCAACCAATCGTCTTGGAGATGGCTGACATAACATCGAAGGTATTGTTCCAGGGTTTGATTCGTCCGTTCGGTTTGCCCATTTGTCTGAGGATGGTATGCAGAAGACAAACAGACATCAATCTGGAGTGCCGTACAAAAGCCCTTCCAGAACCTAGACGTGAACTGCACGCCCCGGTCAGAGATGATCTCGTCTGGTACCCCATGCAATCGGAATACGTTCTGGATAACCAAATCCACTGTCTCTGCGGCTGAGGGAAGACCGGTACACGGAATGAAGTGAGCAGCTTTAGTCAATCGATCCACCACCACTAAGATGGTATTGTGCCCGCCTGAGACTGGCAACTCCACAATAAAATCCATGGAGATAGACCCCCAAGGGCGAGATGGCACGGGTAACGGTTGGAGGAGTCCCGTAGGAGCCACACGAGGGACCTTGCACCGGGCACAAACCATGCATGAGTGGACATAGTCCTTTACATCCTTTAGACAGGTAGGCCACCAGAAAAAACGGCTCAGAAATTCCTGCGTCTTCTGTACCCCCCTATGACCAGCCAACACGGAGTCATGGACCAACTTGAGAACCCGAAGTCTTACGGCCTCCGGGACATAAATGCGTCGCTCTCTCAACCACACACCATTCCGAAGAACAAGAGTTACATCATTCGGGGGGGCAGCAAGAAATACGTCACCATCATAGGCCAGCTTGATGTCCTTCCACAAGTCCTGGTCCTGGATTACTCCAACGAAATTGGCATCCGATAACACGGTCTGAGACGGGGTTCCAGGCACGGAGTCCACGGCGTGGATTCGGGACAAGGCATCGGCTTTCCCATTACGTGAACCTGGACGGTATGTAACGACAAAATTGAATTGGTTAAGAAATAGGCTCCAACGGGCTTGCCGTGGAGACAGGCACCTGGCAGACTTAAGAAATTCCAGATTACGATGATCTGTGAGTACTATCACTTGCTGCGCGGCTCCCTGTAAGTGGTGTCTCCATTCCTTGAAAGCGGAAATAATCGCTAACAATTCCTTGTCTGCAATGTCATAGTTCCTTTCTGCAGGGGACAACCGGCGGGAAAAGAAAGCACACGGATGTAAGAGACTCTTGTCCCCAGTCCTTTGAGAAAGGATGGCCCCTAATGCGTAGTCGGAAGCGTCGACTTCCACGATAAAGGGAAGTGCGGGATTCGGATGTACCAATATAGGCGCTGAGGTAAAACAAACCTTGAGACGATGGAAGGCTTCCTGGGCCTGGGCGGACCACACAAACTTCTGTCCTTTCTTGGTTAACAGAGTGATGGGACGAACGATCTCTGAAAAATTACGGATAAAACGTCGGTAAAAGTTGGCAAAACCGACAAAGCGTTGTACCTCTTTGACGTTACCCGGTTCCGGCCAGTCCAGAATTGCTTGTATCTTGCCAGACTCCATGTTCAGTCCCTGAGGAGAGATGACATACCCTAAGAATTGTATCTGTGAGCAATGGAATTCGCATTTCTCCAGTTTAATGTACAGGTGATTTTCCCTCAGCCGGGTAAGTACGGTCTTGACGTGCTCCTGGTGTTCCTGTAAGGAATCAGAAAAGATTAGGATATCGTCCAGATAAATCACCATGAATTGGTCCATGATATCCCTAAAAATATCGTTAACTAGATGTTGGAAAGCCGCGGGAGCGTTACAAAGTCCAAAAGGCATCACTAGGTACTCAAAATGTCCATACCGACATCGGAACGCGGTCTTCCACTCGTCTCCGGGACGTATGCGAAGTAGATTATATGCCCCACGGAGATCCAATTTGGTGAATATTTTTGCCTGTTGGACCCTCTCCAATAGCTCAGGAATCAACGGTAACGGATACCGGTTCCGGATGGTTATTTTATTCAGTTCCCGGTAGTCAATACAGGGTCTCAGAGTCCCCTCTTTCTTTTTCACGAAAAAGATGGGTGCCCCTGCTGGTGAGGTAGACGGGCGAATAAATCCCTTGGCTAGGCTCTCATCAATGTATTCTTTTAGTGCTTCTAGCTCAGGTGCCGCCAACGGGTAGACATGGCCAAACGGAATCTCCGCCCCTGGAAGTAAGTCTATGGGGCAATCATACGGTCTATGCGGGGGAAGCCGATCGGCCTTTCTTTTGTCGCATATGTCAGCAAAGTCATCATAAACCGGGGGTAGAACAGGTACCTGTACAGTGCCCTCCGCATTCGGTGTTACTGGAACCGGAACAGTTGGACTAATGGTCGGACCACTCTGCGGTGGGAAGGTTATTTCCTTAGTTTCCCAATCGATGACCGGATTCGTAGACCGTAGCCACGGAATACCTAAAATAATCGGAAAATGAGGAGAAGAAATTATCATGAAAACAAGGGTCTCCTGCTGACCTGGCTTCATCACGCATTCTAGCGGTACTGTTTCCTGATCCACTGGTCCAGAGCTTAACGGAGATCCGTCTACCGTCTCCATGGTAACCGGTGAGGATCTTTGCTGAGTCCGGATACCGTGTTTCCTGGCAAAAGAGGAGTCCATGAAATTTCCCCCTGCCCCAGAATCTATCATTGCAGAGGTAGGTATTAGATGCCCCTCCCACCGGATCTGAATGGGGAGCGAGCAATGGGTATATTTCCCTTCTGAGTCCTTCGGTGAGGTTGACATTACAGTCAAGGGAAATACCGCATCCAAGTGCCCACTTGCCTCAGAGATATCGGACTCTGCGTCCGTGTTGTCACACTCTGCCATGGCTGCCAATACCTTATTTGGGCGATTCGGACGTTTCGGGCAGTCGATCAAGAAATGATCCGATTGACCGCAATAGAAACACAAACGCTCACGGAGCCGGTGTTCGCGACGTTCGTTGGTCTCTCGCTTTTGCAGAGAGTCCACTTGCATAGGAACGTCCTCGGCCTCCCGTGGTGTCCTGAGAGCGGGTTCTCTAGAAGGAAACGCAAAGTTGTTTACACGGTTTACAGCTGCCCATTTTTCCTGTCTACGCTCCGTCAAGCGGGTATCAATACGCACACAGTGCTGGAGAAACAGTTCAAAATCCCCTGGAGATTCGGAACGAGCTAACTCGTCCTTGATGGTACTGGACAAACCTTTTCTGAATACAGACAATAATGCATTGTTTCCCCAGTCGGTGTCTACCACTAACCTCTTGAACTCAGTGGCGTATTCAACGACAGAACGCTTTCCCTGACGTAAGGAAAGGAGAGCCGATTCAGCGGTAGCACGGCGATTCGGATCATCAAACATTTGCGCCATTGCGTTCAGAAAGTCATCCAGGTGATTTAAACGGATGTCCCGATTCTCTATCATAGGATTAGCCCAAGCCAGTGCTCGTGAGGTTAATAACATGATTATACATAACACTTTGGACCGGTCAGAACGGTAATAATCAGCATGTACATCAAAAAACAGTATACATTGGTTCACAAATCCACGAAACTGACTACGATCACCATTGAAACGGAATGGGGGTAACCTAGGCATACCGGCAGCTGATACGGACGTAGTGGGGACGGCTTCCTGAGCCTCCACTCTGACTTGCAAATCCTGAATAGCCGGACCCAGTACCTGGTGATCATGGCCCAGCTGTGCCTCCACATCTCTGAGTTTAGTTTGCACCGCCTCCATCTCCTGCTGCAAGGAGTTGATCATGGAAAAGAGCTGATCTACTCGTGTCTCAGTCATTGCCCCAGCGAAATCCTCTTATGGCCTGAGTATAATGTAATACTACTGTATGTTCTGAGGATTTCGATTGCGTTAGGGCAATGACAACAGAGACGAGTTCTTGGTACAAGATGTTATATAATATGTCACCACGGTAGATACACAACGGGAATAAACACAGTAAAACAACACACAAAACGGAGCGAAGGGGATTCCCGGGGCCACGCACCGGACTCCCCCAGGGAGACCACCAGAGCGAACCCCTGTACAGGGACTGTCCGGCAATCAACCCTGGAAGGCCTAAATGTGCGGCAGCCGGTACACAAGGGGCAAGTGGTATAGTCCAGGAGTGTCCGTACGGGATGATTGTCCAGAGTGGTTACGAACCGGGCAGAGTGCTGATCAAAGACGGCAGACGGAGTCCGGGCACAGCTTGAAGAAAACCGGGTATGGTCCAGAGTCGGTCGGTAGAGTTTCAGGAGAATCCAAGGCAATCAGGAAGTGGAAACAGCAAAGCAGGAGCACACAGCAAGCAGTATACTCAGGCACTGGACTGGGCTGAGAGGCGGCCTTTTAAGCAGCTGGACAGGAAGTAGGGCAACAGAACCTTAAACTCCATGTTAACTGAGGGCAAGCTCATTCAAAAGAGAACTGGAAAACCTGGAAACCTGACACTGAGGGTGATGGCACATCCTACCTTTCTAATGTGAACAGGTGCAAACTGAACATAGTAACAAAAAGGAGACAGCTGCACTCTGTAGTGCTAAGATATATGGAACAATGGAAGTAAAATGGCCAATTTTATGTGAGCCCAACAGCCAACGGCAAGGCGACCTGTTTTTATTGGGTCCCTATCAAACTAATGCCTCTCTTTGGCTTAAGAACCCTACAATTTATGGGCGAATAGGAATCTGCAAATGGAGAATTAAAATTGCTGAGGCTGAAGAGCAGGAGTGCTCAATCAGAAGGTATAACCTGTAATCTAAGAAAGACTGATAGCACATTCTACCTTTCTAATGTGAACAGGTGCAAACTGAACATAGTATCAAAAAGGAGACAGCTGCAGCTTTGCAGTGCTAAGATACATGGAAAATGGAATAAAAATGGCCAATTTTATGTGAGCCCAACAGCCAACGGCAAGGCGACCTCTCTTGTTGGGTCTATATCAAACTAATGCCTCTCTTTGGGTTAAAATACCTACAATTTATGGGCGAATAGGAATCTGCAAATGGAGAATTAAAATTGCCTGAGGGTGAAGAGCAGAAGCTCAATCAGAAGGTATGGCCCTGTAATTTAAGAAAGACTGATAGCACATCCTACCTTTATAATGTGAACAGGTGCAAACTGAACACAGTAACAAAAAGGAGACA